>NC_092344.1:32778362-33090506 GCF_963676685.1 Mytilus edulis | reverse complement strand
TTATTTGGGCCCTTTTTGGCCCCTAATTCCTAAAATGTTGGGACTAAAACTCCCAAAATCAATACCAACCTTTTGTGGTCATAAACCTTGTGTTAAAATTTCATAGATTTCCATTCACTTTTACTAAAGTTAGAGTGCGAAAACTAAAAGTATTCGGACGACGACGACGACGCAGCCAACGTGATAGCAATATACGACGAAAAAATTTTCAAATTTTGCGGTCGTATAAAAACTTAACTTTGACCACTGAACCATGAAAATGAGGTCAAGGTCACATGACATCTGCCCACTAGACATGTACACTTAACAATCATTCCATACAACAAATATAGTAGACCTATTGCATATGGTATGAGAAAAACAGACCAAAACACAAAAAATTAACTATAACCACTGAACCATGAAAATGAGGTCAAGGTCAGATGACACCTGCCAGTTGGACATGTACACCTTAACAGTCCTTCCATACACCGAATATACTAGCCCTATTGCTTGTAGTATCTGAGATATGGACTTGACCACCAAAACTTAACCTTTTTCACTGATCCATGAAATGAGGTCGAGGTCAAGTGAAAACTGTCTGACAGACACGAGGACCTTGCAAGGTACGCACATATCAAATATAGTTATCCTATTACTTATAATAAGAGAGAATTCAACATTACAAAAAATTTGAACTTTTTTTTCAAGTGGTCACTGAACCATGAAAATGAGGTCAAGGACATTGGACATGTGACTGACAGAAACTTCGTAACATGAAGCATCTATATACAAAGTATGAAGCATCCAGGTCTTCCACCCTCTAAAATATAAAGCTTTTAAGAAGTGAGCTAACACCGCCGCCGTAGCCGCCGCATCACTATCCCTATGTCGAGCTTTCTGCAACAAAAGTTGCAGGCTCGACAAAAACTAGTTTTACTTGCCTTTGGTCAATTTCCATCTACTTTGGGGAAACAGACGTTTTGGGTTTTGGATTTCGGTGTCCCTTGTGATTTTGTTTTGACTGTCATCTTGAGACACAGAATAACTACTGAACCATAGCGTTTGCCGATTACAGAGATACAGTACAGCAACAGTACAGAATATATCGTGATTTTACCACGGGTTGTCCCTTTATGCTGATATTTTAACCCTCGCTATCGCTCAGGGTAAAATATGTGTCATAAAGGAGGGTTTGGTGGGGTTAAATGATTAAAGAATAAGGCCCTTAAAAAATGAAGATTAGAGAAAAAAAGGGTTAATTTTTTGAAGATTAGAGAAAAAAGGGGTGAACATTAAATGTTTACAGAATAACATACCCCCCCCCCCCCCCCCCAAATCCAGACCCTCATAAAGGGCCAACCATGGTAAAATCACGATATATTCAAGCACCCATGAATTATTTCTCAATTAATACTAGTAGCATATGAAATTATATTTGTCCCCAACTCGTAATCATTGCAAGGCAATTTTGCACATACAAAACACGCTTATTATCAATTTAAAACGTAATTTCATATATATTCAGTTAAGAAGCGGTGTTGAAATTAACATGGATCAGCCTAGTCCAAATAATTATGACGTCTTGCAAGGCTATTTTAAATGTTTGCTCTGATCATGGAAAAGTTAGCGTGAGCTGAACAAAGTATTTTTTACCATCATTTAAGAGTCTGATTCCATGTGGTTGGCAGTTTGCATCCAACTGACTTATTTCACTTTTCATCGCCTCCACCAAACTAGAGCTTGCTTCTCCAAGAGAAGTTTCTTGCTGTTGTTGTTGTTGTTGCTGAGCCATTGTCTTATTTCTGTAGTCTGTCTTTAGATTGATATGTGAGAAAGGAACGCGTGCTTGTCGGCGAACTACTTTTAATGTTGAACTGGTTTCTGGTTGGGGAGTCCGGAGGGAGAATATCCATTTGTAAAAGTAACCAGTATAAAAATGTAGACATCCGCGATATAGTTCAAAATTTGATAAAATTAATTGATTAAGACCAGAGACATATAATACAAGACTATTAAATAAAAAATGAAAAAGCAGACAAAAGAAATTTATTTCTATTTCTTTGTTAAAAATTTAAATGCTACTATTATTTCGCCACACGAACACAAGACACAAGACGGTGTTGATACAAAATTATCATTCTTTTTTATTCCGTTGAGGCTCAATTAGGATATTACAGAGTTTTGTTCCAATAAAAAAAATGTACAGAATACTGACTATGTATCACCAAGGATTTGTATAGTAAGATCTTTGATCTTACTATACAAATCCTTGGTATCACTGTATAAAATACACTAAAACATCTCGGAGAAAATAAGAAATTTAGATTTTTTATTATTATTTCTCACAATCCTGCCCTACACATTATCTATTAACATAGAAAAATCTCCAACGGTTAACCGTAGAGATTGTTACACAAATAGAATTTTTCATTAGCACAAACACTATTTATTTTTCTTTAATCAAATTTTACTGAGAACTATAATTATGAAGATAGATTTTAAAGTATACCAAATGTATGAGTGTGTAATGATAGTCATAATTTAGTAATACGTCATCAGTATTAACGTTTATAGACAATTTAGAAATCATAAGAAAATACAGGTTTTAATATTTGAAGTGTAATTATACCCACTTACTGTCAAATGTTATTTTTTTTATACACTAATTTAGTTTTAGATACAATAAATACATTTTAATACTCAAGTTTGTTTCAAGGGTTTCTCTTTCTGAGTACTTTCTGTTTCATAATCTTGACAAAGCCACTGATATGCAGAGGTTTTTAGTCTTCAATTTTATTTAGCTTCAATCAATTACAAAATCTATCAATTATAAAGAGCCTTGCAATTTCATTATCTATGCCTCTCTCCTAATTTAGCCGTCAATTAGAACTGGAATACATTAAGTCCCAGATTAAATATCAGATTTGATAAGTTAATCCCGGAAAACATCAGGGTGTGGTATGTTCACCCGTGGCTATAATATCTATGGTTCCTCTATCATCGACATGTTACAGTGGAATGTCTGTAATTTGTAGAATACTTTGGTTTTTATTAAGCTCATGTAGTCATTGATCTATTAAGTACACGGGGAGGCATGTATCTTCCTATATATGAAGGTATATACATATGTACCGCTGGAATTGGTCCCTTTTTGTTACGTCAAATATATCAATGGGGTGCAATTTTACCAAGGAAATATATCAACAGGTAGTGATTGACCAATTGTGACATATCAATGGGTAATCATTTTTCAGGTTATTGTGCAACGATCTCCACTCACGAATTTCACAAACTCTTTGTCAATTCAGATTTTAACATCTGCAGAAACTTATTATTTACCCACTAGAGTTTAGTAAGAAAAAAGGTCACATAGTCGAACCTTTTGCAAATATATAAATGGCTTATGATTTCGCTGTAAAATATATGTATAGGTAGGGATATCACAAGTTTTCAATATATGAAGGGGGAGGGTTGTATCCCAGGTGCACACCTGTACATCTCTAACCAAAATCCCATGTTGAGACTAATTTGAGGCGGGAATGATTTTGTCTGTTTGTTGATTCTTTATCAAGTTCACAACCTTAAGCATTATATAAAACATTAAGCCTTTTTGAATACTCTACTCTGTTTATAGGTCACTGTGATACGCTGTGTTTCAATTTTGGTGAGAGAACAAAACTTCCATCAAGCGATATTCAAATAAAAGATATTTCGAGCCTTCGAAAATTGCGAGAAATATCACCCTGTTTTGGCACGGCTACAGCACACACTCACGGTGGAAGGTATCGTGTGAAGTATGAGATCAGTATATGTATAGCCGGGTAAAATGAGGTGCCTCAAAAAAGAATAGTTTGAACCTTAAGTTTTTATTCAAGCAGTCTGGAAAGAAAGAAAAACGAATTTCAAAATAAAAGTAATGCAACATACTAATAAATACAATATAGAATAAACAGTTAAAGGATTAAGCAGATTAACAGATGCCAAATAGAAATAACTATTAAAGATTAAAAGAGTATAATTAGTGTCCGACACGTATTTGTAAATTTTGCCCAAACTGTCACAGATAATACATAATCAAATGAATAAGACTAAATGGAATCGATCCTTTGTCCAAGATTATGACACTTAATCCATGTAAAACACTTATGCCTAAATTGACGACAAAGTCCAGAAAACATGGAAATACATTGAAACAATTAATTTATTGTTTAAAAAATAATTTACAGTGCACAGTACAAATAGTCCGGTCATACATATGTAAGGTACATTCATATATCTGATTGACATGTAAAAATCTTAGTGTCCTAACCATGCTTGAAGTGTTTGCCGCTGGATGTTTAGCAGGCGCTAAATAATCAAGTAATATACTTGGTCTGTTGGATGAAAACTTGTCACTGAAAAGCCCGTGTACCAATATATACGATTGTAAAAAATATATTATGCAATTCAACCGTAATTGTTCATATAGTAACATGCAGACTAAAGTCACCATATAATAAAGAAGATGTGGTATGATTGCAAATGAGACAACTCTCCAAGATACCAAAATGACACACAAATCAACAACTATAGGTCACCGTACGGCCTTCATTGCCATGCATTACAGACCTAATAAACTTATATAAAAGAACACACTTATCTCTTTCATGCTTGTCTTAATTTATTCCAAATTTTTAACAGAGAAAATCGTGTACAGTGAACAGGGTGATGAATAATTACAATCCTTGGAAACATATTGAAAACTACATTGTTTTATCATGAGGATGTCAGTGGCGGATCCAGGTTTGTTTTTGTTTGTTTTGTTGTTGGGTTTTTTTTTTTTGGGGGGGGGGGGGTCCGAGGGTTGGAACACCCCTTTTTTTGGCCGATCAATGCATTTGAATGGGGACATATAGTAGGAACCCCACTTTGTCCTGGATTGGGAACCCCACCCAACCCCTTTTTAAAATGGCTGGATCCGCCTCTGAATGTCGAAATCTGCAAGTATGGTAGGAGGTGGTAACACGGGGTGCTAATTTGCTCATTTCAAGCTTATTTTTATTCTTATTTCCAACTTTTCCAAGCTCTTACGTTTTTTACCCCTTATATTCCATATCCTCAGGCACTTGTCTCAGAAAAAAATTCCTATATACTTTATATTAAGGTATATAGGATTTTTCTTTCTGAGACAAGTGCCTGTGTCCATATCCCCTCTTTTTTTACACCTTATATATCACGCTCCCATCTTCCTAGAAAATCAAGTATAAACTGTATGATACCTACGCAGAAAATCTAGTATTCATCAACTGTATTATGTCTACCCAGAACATCTAGTCTTCCTGAAGTGTGTGGTATCTTCCTAGAAAATCCAGTATTCGTAAACTGTATGATATCTACCAAGAAAATCTAGTATAAACTGTATGATATCTACCTAGAAAATCTAGTATAAACTGTATGATATCTACCTAGACAATCTAGTCTACCTAAACTGTATGATATATACCAAGAAAATCAATTCTTCCTGAACTGTATGATATCTACCCAGAAAATCTGGTCTTCCTGAACTGTATGATATTTACCCAGAATTATAGCATTCATAAACTGTATGATATCTACCAAGAAAATCTTGTCTTCCTAATTTGAATGATATATTCCCAGAAAATCGAGTATTCTTATACTGTATAATATCTACCTAGAAAATGTAGTGTTCCTAAAATATGATATCTCTCAAGAAAATATAGTCTTCCTAAACTGTATGATATCCACCCCAACAATTTAGCCTTCCTGAACTGTATGATAACTACCCAGAAAATCTAGTCTTCCTGAACTGTATGATATCTACCCAGAAAATCTAGTCTTCTTGAACTGTATGATATCTACCCAGGAAGTCTAGTCTTCCTGAACTGTATGATATCTACCGAGAAAATCTAGTCTTCCTAAACTGTATATCTACCCAGAAAATCTAGTCTTCCTCAACTGTATTTTAACAACCAAGAAAATCAAATATTCCTAAACTGTATGATAACCCCAGAAAATCAATTCTTTCTTGACTGTATGATATCTACCCAGAAAATGTAGTATTCATCAACTGTATTATAACAACCAAGAAAATCAAGTATTCTTATACTGTATGATATCTCTCAAGAAAATCTTATCATTATAAACTGTATGATATCTTTCCAAAAAATCTCACCTTCCTTAACTGTATGGTATCTTTCCAGAAAATCTCTTCTGCCTAAACTGAATGATATCTCAAGAATCTAGTCTACCTAAACTATATGATATCTACCTAGAAAATCAATTCTTTCTAAATTATATGATATCTACCCAGAAAATGTTTTCCTTAACTGTATGATATCTACCCAGAAAATTTAGTCTTCCTGAACTGCATGATATATACACAGAAAATCTAGTCTTCCTAAACTGTATTATAACAACCAAGAAAATCAAGTATTCCTAAACTGTTTGTTTTATATCTCGAGAATCTCGTCTTCCTAAACTGTATGATATATACCCAAAAAATCTAATATTCCTCAACTGTATTATAACAACCAAGAAAATCAAGCATTCCTAAACTGTATGATACAACCAAACAATCTATTCTTTCTTAACTGTATGATATCTACCAAGAAAATCAAGTATTCCTAAACTGTATGATAACCCCAGAAAATCAGTTCTTCCTGAACTGTATGATATCTACCCAGAAAATCTAGTCTTCCTGAACAACTGTATGATATCTACCCAGAAAATCTAGTATTCATAAACTGTATGATATCTACCCAGAAAATCTAGTATTCATAAACTGTATGATATCTACCCAGAAAATCTGGTCTTCCTGAACTGTATGATATCTACCCAGAAAATCTAGTCTCCCTGAACTGTATGATATCTACCCAGAATTATAGCATTCATAAACTGTATGATATCTACCCAGAAAATCTGGTCTTCCTGAACTGTGTGATATCTACCCAGAATTATAGCATTCATAAACTGTATGATATCTACTCAGAAAATCTTGTCTTCCTTATTTGAATGATATATTCCCAGAAAATCGAGTATTCTTATACTGTATAATATATACCTAGAAAATGTAGTGTTCCTAAAATATGATATCTCTCAAGAAAATATAGTCTTCCTAAACTGTATGATATCTACCCCAACAATTTAGTCTTCCTGAACTGTATGATAACTACCCAGAAAATCTAGTCTTCCTGAACTGTATGATATCTACCCAGAAAATCTAGTCTTCCTGAACAACTGTATGATATCTACCCAGAAAATCTAGTATTCATAAACTGTATGATATCTACCCAGAAAATCTAGTATTCATAAACTGTATGATATCTACCCAGAAAATCTGGTCTTCCTGAACTGTATGATATCTACCCAGAAAATCTAGTCTCCCTGAACTGTATGATATCTACCCAGAATTATAGCATTCATAAACTGTATGATATCTACCCAGAAAATCTGGTCTTCCTGAACTGTGTGATATCTACCCAGAATTATAGCATTCATAAACTGTATGATATCTACTCAGAAAATCTTGTCTTCCTTATTTGAATGATATATTCCCAGAAAATCGAGTATTCTTATACTGTATAATATATACCTAGAAAATGTAGTGTTCCTAAAATATGATATCTCTCAAGAAAATATAGTCTTCCTAAACTGTATGATATCTACCCCAACAATTTAGTCTTCCTGAACTGTATGATAACTACCCAGAAAATCTAGTCTTCCTGAACTGTATGATATCTACCCAGAAAATCTAGTCTTCCTGAACTATATGATAACTACCCAGAAAATCTAGTATTCATAAACTGTATGATATCTCCCCAGAAAATCTAGTCTTCCTAAACTGTATATCTACCCAGAAAATCTAGTCTTCCTAAACTGTATATCTACCCAGAAAATCTAGTCTTCCTCAACTGTATTATAACAACCAAGAAAATCAAGTATTCCTAAACTGTATGATAACCCCAGAAAATCAATTCTTTCTTAACTGTATGATATCTACCCATAAAATCTAGTATTCATCAACTGTATTATAACAAAATCAATTCTTTTTTAACTGTATGATATCTACCCAGAAAATTTAGCATTCATAAACTGTATGATATCTTCCCAGAAAATTTAGTCTTCCTTATTTGAATGATATATTCCAAGTAAATCGAGTATTCTTATACTGTATGATATCTCTCAAGAAAATCTTATCATTATAAACTGTATGATATTTTTCCAAAAAATCTCACCTTCCTTAACTGTATGGTATCTTTCCAGAAAATCTCTTCTGTCTAAACTGAATGATATCTCGAGAATCTAGTCTACCTAAACTATATGATATCTACCTAGAAAATCAATTCTTTCTAAATTATATGATATCTTCTCAGAAAATGTTTTCCTTAACTGTATGATATCTACCCAGAAAATTTAGTCTTCCTGAACTGCATGATATATACCCAGAAAATCTAGTCTTCCTAAACTGTATTATAACAACCAAGAAAATCAAGTATTCCTAAACTGTTTGTTTTATATCTCGAGAATCTCGTCTTCCTAAACTGTATGATATATACCCAAAAAAATCTAATATTCCTCAACTGTATTATAACAACCAAGAAAATCAAGCATTCCTAAACTGTATGATACAACCAAACAATCTATTCTTTCTTAACTGTATGATATCTACCAAGAAAATCTAGTATTCATAAACTGCTTGATATATACCCAGAAAATCTAGTCTTCCTAAACTGTATTATAACAACCAAGAAAATCAAGTATTCCTAAACTGTTTGTTTTATATCTCGAGAATCTCGTCTTCCTAAACTGTATGATATATACCCAAAAAATCTAATATTCCTCAACTGTATTATAACAACCAAGAAAATCAAGCATTCCTAAACTGTATGATACAACCAAACAATCTATTCTTTCTTAACTGTATGATAACTACCCAGAAAATCTAGTATTCATAAACTGTATGATATCTACCCAGAAAATCTAGTCTTCCTGAACAACTGTATGATATCTACCCAGAAAATCTAGTCTTCCTGAACTGTATGAAATCTACCCAGAAAATAAAGTATTCATAAACTGTATGATATCTTGCCAGAAAATCTAGTCTACATGAACTGTATGATAACTACCCAGAAAATCTAGTCTTCCCGAACTGTATGATATCAACCCAGAAAATCTAGTATTCATCAACTGTATGATATCTACTCAGAAAATCTTGTATTCATAAACTGTATGATATCTACCTAGAAAATCTAGTCTTCCTGAACTGTATGATATGTACCCAGAAAATCTAGTATTCATCAACTGTATGATATCTACCCAGAAAATCTTCTATTCATAAACTGTATGATATCTACATAGAAAATATAGTCTTCCTTAACTGTATGATATCTACCCCAACAATTTTGTCTTCCTGAACTGTATAATATCTACCCAGAACATCTAGTCGTTCTGAACTGTATGATAACTTCTAAGAAAATCTAGTCTTCCTGAACTGTATGATAACTACCCAGAAAATCTAGTATTCATAAACTATGATATCTACCCAGAAAATTTAGTCTTCCTGAACTGTATGAACTGTATGATATCTACCCAGAAAATATAGTCTTCCTTATTTGAATGATATATTCCAAAAAAATCGAGTATTCCTATACTGTATGATATCTACCCAGAAATGTTGTGTTCCTAAAAAATGATATCTTCAAGAAAATCTAGTCCTCCTAAACTAAATGATATCTACTCATAAAATTTAGTGTTCAACTGTATATCTACCTAGAAAATCAAGTATAAACTGTACGATATCTACCTAGAAAAAATAGTCTTCCTAAACTGTATGATATCTACCCGAACAATTTAGTGTTTCTGAACTGTATGATATCTACTCAAAACATCTAGTCTTCCTTAATAATAATTGTATAATAACTTCCCAGAAAATCTAGTATTTATAAACTGTATGATATCTACCCAGAAAATCTAGTCTTCCTGAACTGTATGATATCTACATAGAAAATCTAGTATTCATAAACTGTATTATGTCTACCCAGAAAATCTAGTCTTCCTGAAGTGTATAGTATCTTCCCAGAAAATGCAGTATTCATAAACTGTATGATATCTACCCAGAAAATCTAGTAATCCTAAAATTATATATCTACCTAGAAAATCCAGTATAACCTGTACGATATCTACCTAGAAAATCTAGTCTTCCTGAACTGTATGATATCTACCCAGAAAATCTAGTTTTCATAAACTGTATTATGTCTACCCAGAAAATCTAGTATTCATAAACTGAATATCTACCTACAAAATCTAGTATAAACTGTATGTTATCAACCTACAAAATCTAGTATAAACTGTATGATATCTACCTAGAAAATCTAGTCTTCCTAAACTGTATGATATTTACCCCAACAATTTAGTCTTCCTGAACTGTATGATATCTACCCAGAAAATCTAGTATTCATAAACTGTATGATTTCTACCCAGAAAATCTAGTCTCCCTGAACTGTATGATATCTACCCAGAAAATCTAGCATTCATAAACTGTATGATATCTACCCAGAAAATCTAGTCTTCCTGAACTGTATGATATATTCCCAGAAAAGCATGTATTCTTATACTGTATGATATCTACCCAGAAAATGTATTGTTCCTAAAATATGATATCTCTCAAGAAAATCTAGTCTTCCTAAACTGTATAATATCTACCTAGAAAATCTAGTCTACTTATTAAACTGTATAAAATATCCAGAAGATGTTTTATTCCTTAATGTATGATAACTAAGCAGGAAATCAAGTCTATCGAAACTGTATGATATCTACCCAGAATTAATTCTTCCTTCACTGTATGCTATCTACCCAGAAAATCTTATCTTTATAAACTGTATTATATCTTTCCAAAAAATCTCGACTTCCTTAACTGTATGATATCTTTCCAGAAAATCTCATCTTCCTAAACTGAATGATATCTCGAGAATCTAGTCTTCCTAAACTATATGATATCTAACTAGAAAATCTAATATTCCTCAACTGTATGAAATCTACTCAGAAAATCTAGTCTTCCTGAACTATATGATATATAGCAAGAAAATCTAACATTCCTCAACTGTATTATAACAACCAAGACCAGATGCTCTGCAGGGCGCAGCTTTATACGACCGCAGAGGTCGAACCCTGAACGGTTGGGGCTAGTATGGACACAACATTCAAACTGGATACAGCTCTGAATTTGGATTGTGATTAAATAGTTGACACAGCATAGGTTTCTGACACAGAGTGAATGTGGTCTAATAAACTTAATTGTTGTTTTTTTTTTTGCTTTTGAGCAATTCACTATATGCTGTTGAATATTAATCCTTTGATAATTGAAGAAATTTTCTTCTTCATTTCTGAAATTTGAAATAAGAAAAATTGAACCCCACCAATTTTTTTTCACCTCCCCCTTTCCCTTATTCCAAAAATGATCTCAATTCAAATTTCTAATGGAGTTTTCAACAATAACTACTCATTTAAATACATCATTAAATATAAAATGTCATACAGTCATGATTTAAGTTGATTTAACTACTATTCTGGACAAAGAAAGATAACTCCTATACAACATTTTATATTGGCAAATTTTCAATGAAGTTCATTAAACTAAAGTTTTTGACAAATTTCCAATGGAATTTATTAATGACAAAGTTTTTGCCAAATTTCCAATATACATAATTTAAGAGCAGTTCAGGTGAGCTATTGAAATGAGTTTTAATTACCAACCTTACACTGCTTTTAAATTGTTTAGTACTTAAGTAATTGTCCATTAACCTGGAAACCCTTTCCCCCCCCCTTTTTGCACCTTATTCCTTAACGGTTTGAGCCATAACTCCCGAAGACAATTCTTACCATCCCTTTGTGGTATTCCAATATCCAAAATCTAAATACATGGTTAGATTCATCATATCAAAGAACCCCAAGAATTCAATTTTTGATTAAATCAAATAAAGTTCAATTTTGGACCCATGTGGACCAATTTGATAACCGGTCCTAAATATTAAAAATCTAAATACATGGTTAGATTCAACATATTGAAGAACCCCATATATTGAATTTTTGTTGAAATCGAACAAAGTTTAATTTTGGACCCCGATTTAGACCAACTTGAAAACTGGGCCCATAATAAAAAGACTAAGTACATGTTTAGATTAAGCATATCAAAGAAACCCAAGAATTCAATTTTTGTTGAAATCAAACTAACTTATACTAAAGTTATTGTGCAAAAACAAAGAAAAATGCTTATTTTTGGACCTGTTTTTGGTCCCTGATTCCTAAACTGTTTGGACCAAATTACCCAAAAACAATCCCAACCTTCCTTTTATGGTCATAAACCTTGTGTTTAAATTTCATAGATTTCTATTTACTTTTACTAAAGTTAGAGTGGGAAAAACCAAATGTCTTCGGACGAAGACGGACGACGCCAACATGATACCAATATGCGACTAAAAATTTTGAATTTTTGCGGTCGTATAAAAATCAAGTATTCCTAAAATGTATGATACACACAGAAAATCAATTCTTTCTTAACTGTATGATATCTACCCAGAACATCTAATATTCCTCAATTGTATGATTACAACCAAGAAAATCAAGTATTCCTAAACTATATGATACACCCAGAAAATGAATTCTTTCTTAACTGTATGATATCTACCCAGAAAATGTTTTCGTTAACTGTATGCTATCTATCCAGGAAATCTTATCTCCATAAACTGTATGATATCTACAAGAAAATGTCGTCTATCTGAACTGTATATGTACCCTGAAGATCAAGACTTCCTAAATTGTTTGATATCTCGAGAATCAAGTCTCTCTAAACTGTGATATCTTTCCAGAAAATTTGGTCTTCCTAAAATGTATGATAACAACCAAGAAGATCAAGTCTTTCTTAACTATGGTATCTACCCAGAAATTCTAGTACTAGTATTCCTAAACTGTATGATGTCTCGAGAATCTAGTCTCTCTAAACTGTGATATCTTTCTAGAAAATCTCGTCTTCCTAAAATCTATGCTAACAACCAAGAAGATCAAGTCTTTCTAAACTATTATATCTACCCAGAAAATCTATTATTCCTAACTGTATGATATATACCTTTAGAATGTAGTCTACCTAAACTATGATTTCTTCACAGAAAATGTAATTTTTCTTACCTTATAAAGGCAACAGTAGTATACCGCTGTTCAAAACTCATAAATCCATGGACAAATAACAAAATCGGGGTAACAAACTAAAACCGAGGGAAAATCATTAAATATAAGAGGAGAACAACGACATAACACTAAAATGTAACACACATAGACAAAATCCCACGAGAATAACAAATATAACATATATATATAACATCAAAACCAAATACATGAATTTGGGATAGACAAGTACCGTGACACGTCTTATCGCAATGTAAATTTACACTCAAAAATAAGAGAAAACAAACGACACAACATTATAATGTAATACACACAGAAACGAACTATAATATAACAATGACCATATTCCTGACTTGGTACAGGGCATTTTTAAAGGAAAAAATGGTGGGTTGAACCTGGTTTTGTGGCATGCCAAACCTCGCACTTTTATGGCCATGTGAAATATAACATCAAAATGACAACACAGGACTACAATATAAATAAATTGGAGAACACAATTGACAAAGAATCACACGAACAACAGCCAACAAAAGGCAACAAGTTCAAAATTTTAATACGCCAGAAGTGTTTTTGTCCACACAAGACCTACGTGTGACGCCCAGATACAAACGTTTGAAAGCCGAAACGAGTACAAAGTTGAACAGCATCGAGGACCAAAAGATCAAAAAGGTTGTGCCAAAAACGGCAAGGGTTTTCTGTTAGTTACCAGAAAATCCCTATAATTTAGAATAATTTATACTGTAACGTTTTCGCTAACCGGTGAGAGAACCTTTCTAACCAACCAAACCAAACCAACCAACAGACCAGACAGACACCAACAACAAACCAAAAGATTTAAACAGGAAATATGAATGCTCAGAATTACTACTGCTACCGCTACTGCATACTGCATATCACACAAATATAGTTTCTAGGTCGGCAAACGGTCTCCTTTTTATGTGTGTGTGTAAAACGATGGTATTTTTATATGTATTGTAATTAAGTATCAGATCAGTCTTAGTTTGATGTTCTGAATGTAAACACAAAGTCGCTTCAGATGTATAACAAGTTTTATTCACCAGACATAATATTAATAACAACAGGAACAAGAAAGGACAGATATAAATCTCTTAAAGCAACGATCAATAATTAACAATATTTCGTATAGATTAGACAAACAGAGAATTCTTTAAAACAGCTACACCAAAATCAGCATTCAACAAACACAGATACTATCAGCAACTCTCTATGTAAATACAAGTAAAATACTACACAAATAAATAAGTCACAATGTTCCTAACCCCTTAACAACAACCCTGACTATTTAAAACAAACGGACACTTGACGACTTTACGCACCTTTCTCCTATTTAAAGTTAAAATTCATTATCAAACTTTATTCTCTTTAAAACTATTTAATGTCTGCCTTCGTTAAAAACTGGAAACTGGAATAATTAAATGAACTGCATAAATAATTATATTGCATAAATATTGCAATATTCTGGAACTTAAAAGATATTAAAACTTCTGCTTTAGAAAGACAACTGTACCTTGAAATTTATGAGAAAGTAAATAAAGCTGCTAGCCGGCGGCAGGGACAAGCTGGAACTGACGTAAAATACTATAAATCTTACGCTAGTGTTGTTATTTCGCGTGAGAAATATTCCAAATATGGGGTGAAATCAATGACCTAATAAGGAGACTTCCTTATAAGGTACATATCTTTGCACTAAACGTCTGATCAAATGACGTCGATACAGCCCAATAACTACGAAAAGGTGCGCAACGTCGGTGCAAAAATAGTTCATAAGAACTTATTACAATAATCGAAATAAAGCTCTCTTCTAAATAAACTTTACATAAAATACTCTAACATGTGTTCCTAATTTGAAAAACATACAAAACTATAACTACAACATGTTCAGGACAGTCTACATATTATACGATTTCTAGGGTCACTATATTTATAATAATACTCGTGACTTCCGGTAACAATGAAAGTGAAAGTAACGTACAAATAATCAAAAGATGCCGGTAAGAAAACAGACGTTTTCTATCGTTCTGGAACATACAATATTAAAACGATTAAACAATATATATAGCTAGGTAATAATGAAATAGAATACACACATTTACTGCTTTAATAAAATAATACAAAGTACGGTTGGCAGAAATATAGAGAAAACTATGTAGACAATACACCTTATCGCTATTTGTCCGCCATTGCTGGAAATCACACAGGTTCCCGTAAAATTTTGACGTCATAAAACAAAATTTCTGACGCCACAATGGAAAAGTGATTGTTGTTGACGTCAAAAGTTCAAGCGGACGGGTCAGCCGGGAATAGCGATAAGGTGTATATCAATAAAAATCAAGGCACTGCTATCTGTCAAAAACGTCACAATACTTTTGCAAACAGTAAATTTTATAAAATGAATATACAAAAGATGTACATGATAAAACTGAAGTATTAACTAATTACAGGAAACAACTGAAATACATTTACATAAGGGACCGTTCAATATTTATCAGATGGATGGGCCGGTGCAAAAAGGGGCGGGGCAAGCACTTTTTTTGTGGAAATATTTGGATGGGCGAGAACTTTTTTTAATATATATAGTGGATGGGCTAGAACTTATTTTATTTGAAAAAAATTTGCTTTCAATTTTATCGGTGTGTAGGAAATTCCTTTTGCAGGCACAAAATACATAAGGGACATGGTCTCAACAATAATTTTCAGTTTAGGCCAAATCCAGATAGTCATCTTTAAATTTTTTTATAACTTTTTCAAATCAACATGGATTTTCATAAAACTCTACAATTATTTCATTTATATATTGATCTTACAGAATACCAGGTTGTTTGGTAGTTTGGTGAATTGCTGTCATTCTATGGATTTAATAGAAAGGTTAAAAAAAGCTAAAATTTTCAGTTTAGGCTAAATCCAAAAAGTCATCTTTAATTTTTTTTATAACTTTTTCAAATTAACATGGATTTCCATAAAACTCTTTAGCTATTTCATTTATATATTGATCTTACAGAATACCAGGTTGTTTGGTAGTTTGGCGAATTGGTGTCATTCTTATGGATTTAATAAACAGGTTAAAAAAAGCTTAAATTTTCAGTTTAGGCCAAATCATTGGATAGTCATCTTTAAACTTTTTTATAACTTTTTCAAATCAATTTAGATCTTCATATAACTCTACAGCTATCTCATTTATATATTAATCTTACATAATGCCAGGTTGTTAGGTGTTTTACTGTCGAATGTACGGAATTAATTAATAAGTGAAAAATGGTGCATCAAAGTCAAAAATATGTCTGCCTAAATTGCTTAAAAAGACCATAATTTCTTTTTTGAAAAGATTAGATAAAGGGACATTGGTATTTGAACTATATTTAACATGCTGTGTTATTAAGACAATAATTAGTAATTCAGCATATGATAAGAGTTATTGTCCCTTAGTTTAAATTATTTCCTTTATTTTAAATCAATATTGTATCTGAGGCTGAAAATATAAAATCAAATATATACATGCACATTCATACTGGTTTTAAAAACAATAAAATGTGTGGTTCTGATAGATAGATAGTTTTTTCTCATAAAACCATGCAAGTACAAAGGTTACAGAGAAGTTAAAAAAAAAAAAAAAAAAAAAAAAAAAAAAAAAATAGTATACATAAAAATAAAAAATGCATTAAAAATGCATAAAATTCAAAATTTCGGATGAGATAACATATAAAAGAATATATATATAGACTTGTATAGTCAAATGTAAAAGCTAAAATTGTATAAAGAAATACTTTCTATAAGTATGTTAAATAAATTATGGTTGTTAAGAAGGAGTGAGCTTACTATTAATACATCTTATAAAATTGGTGAGGTTTCTTAGTGTCTTTGGTTTTTTTGAATTAAACAGTTTGTTGAATGTAAAAATGTTATGTCTTGGTATTAGTCCATTTGGAATAAATCTTCTTCTTTCATCTTGTAAAGCCGGGCAAACAAAAATATAGTGGTATTCGTCTCCGATATCTCTTTTTGTACATATTGAACATTTTCTATCACTTCTTTCAATGTTATACCATCTCCCCTTTTCTATTGGCAGTGAATGATTCGATGTTCGGAATTTACAAAGTGTATATATATCTCGGTCATTTATGATGTTGAAATAATTCTCAAATTCAAAATGTTCCTTAAAGAGCCTATATGTAATGCATTTTGATGTGTTCTGAATAGCTGAGTTCCAAATTTGTTTAAACTGGTCAATTAATCTAAGTTTGATACTTTTTGGTAACCATTTGGTGAGGTCTGTATTTTGCACATAAAATAAGTTTGAAAATCCGGCATTGTCCAATATATTTTTAATGTTCTTTATCCATAAAATATCATCATTGTTTGTGTGATATCGGGAATATACAAATTTGTATAATATTGATGATAACTTGTTTTCATCTATAAGCAGCCTGCACCAATATGTTATCATTCGGCATTTAATGCTTATTTCCAATGGGTAACGTCCAGTTTCACCGTACACAATCATGCTTGGGGTAGATCTCTTGAGGTGTAGTAAATGCTTTAAAAATTTGAGATGAACTTGTTCAATAATGTCATTTTTTCCAAATCCCCATACTTCACATCCGTATAGAAGAATTGGTTTCACCAGTTTGTCAAATAACTCTAATTGGCATTCAATTGATAAATTACACTGCCTCCCTTTTTTAATAACGTTGTACATAGCTTTTGTTGCTTTTGATACACACATAAATATTTATATATAAATGGAATTAACTAGCACATTTTAAATTTTGTATTTACACCAAAGTCTATTCTTTGATTTCAAGACATAAACTTGCAAACTTTCAAATAGAAAAAAAACTTTAATATTTTTTGATTGTTTTAAGCTTTAGAGGGGCAAGGACTTTTTTTATAGATTTTTTTAGATGGGCGAGGACTTTTTTTCAGAATTTAAAAGGATGGGCATTAACTTTTTTAATGAATCAATATTAAGAATGCACCGGCCCATCCATCTGATAAATATTGAACGGTCCCTAACCAGACATTTGAAACACAAAAGTAGACACATCCGAATAAGTTTAAACCTCTACGCTAAGTGACGTCCTATTTGAAACTGAAAAATGACGAAAAAATGACGTCATTTGAATTTGTAAAACAGATCACCAAAAAATGAAAAATGACGTCACATAAGAATGAATAAGATAGAATTAGGATTGATTTAAGATTATATATTTGAACTAAATACTGATATTGCATTTAATAACAAAGCACATTTTAATACTTATTAATATCAAACTAAAGTAGCAATTAACTATATTATAAAACTATGTCCGGTTTGTTTTGAATCTAACTTCAAACGTAAAATATCGTACTGATTACGTTGAACGAAATCAAATCTGATAAATGAAGGCGGTGATTAATTTTCTTTACCATAACACATAAATATAATAGAAAAGACGTCAATACATTTGACAAAATCCGATGAGAATTACAAATATAACATTAAACATTTAAACTAAATACATGAATTTGGGATAGACAAGTACCGTACCACGTCTTATAGTAATGCGAGTTCACACTCGGCAAAACAGTCTCAATCGGGAATAAGTCACGTTTGGTAATTAAAAGATTAGACGACATTATGACAAAACACAATCTACCATGTGGTAAAAATGTCCTTAGCTAGTTTGGTCAACGACACATCGTATGGATCCACCAAATCGTGATGGTGTCCATAAAATTTACGGAGTGTCAATTTTAATCTGTCCTCCTCATAACTTTGTTGGAGCAGTTTCTGCGTAAGGAGCACACTTCTGTATATGAAGTCCGTATAGTGTGAACAAGCACGAGAATAACGTATCAATTGTGATATGTAAACACCATACGAAGGGGCAGAGGGTATGTTACTGCTTAGAAATGGGAAATTGATAATTGGGAAGTTGAAATCGTCCCGTTTATCATAGATTTTCGTGTGAAGTCGTCCATTTACGTCAATATTGAGGAATAGATCAAGGTATGAAGCAGTCCTTCTAGTATCAGTGGTATCCTTAATTTCAAGTTCACTTGGATATATGAGATGTAAGTATTGGCTGAAATGTGGGTTATTCAATGATAGAACATCATCAATATATCGGAAAGTAAAATTAAAGAATTTCGCAAGGTGCTTTTTCTTTTTGTCTTTTAGAAGGTTCTGAATGAATTCTGCTTCATACGAGTACAAAAACAAATCAGCCAGCAGGGGTGCACAATTAGTACCCATTGGAATACCGACTGTCTGTTGAAATATAAATCCTCCAAACTCAACAAATATATTGTCGATCAAAAAGTCCAGCATTTTGATAATATCATCTTCAGTATATTTTCTGGGAGATTCAGTGTGATTTTTCACAAAATATGAATTATTGTAACCCAAAACAAGAAATTTGTATCTACGATTCCCATTTTTATAGAAAAAGCTCTGTTTTATGAGATGGTGTAGTCGATCTTTCAACTGAGCATGGGGAATAGTAGTAAATAGCGTAGAAAAATCAAAAGTTTTTTGTTGCTGCAAAATTGCAAAGATTGTGATTGAAGGTTAAGCAGTAGATCTTTCGAATTTTTGAGAATCCACATCTGGTTAACACCACTGGTAGAATATATCTCCTCACAATATTTTTGAAGCCCATCTTTAACTGTCGAAAGAGTAGTAGTCAGTACTTTAGAAAGATGTTTAGTCGAACATTTTGAAGACCTAGCTATGTATCGTTCTTTATATGGAGTTTTGTGTAATTTAGGTATCCAGTATAATGAAGGCAAGTTTTCTTCGTTTTCTTTGATGTTGATACCAAAAGAAAGGACAGATTTATGATTTTGTAAAATTTCGTCCTTGGTAAATGATGTTAAAGAATTAAAGATTAAATTAAAGAATTACAATATCTACTCATAAGATGTCGTCTACCCAACTGTGTGAGAACTACCCAGAAGATGTCATTTTCCAAAACTATATATGATGTATCTGTATATCTACCCTGAATGTCTGCGGCCAGAATTAAAATAGTATAATCTGTAATGATGTGATACCTCTCTGGAAGATTTATTTCGGTCTGCCCAAACTGTATTATATATATTCAGGAGATTTTCGTCTTCCTAAACTATATCTACTCAGTTTTCGTCTTTCTTAATTATATGATATCTGAGGAAAAGTTTTTCCTAAACTGTATATAATTAAGCTGTATGATATTTCCCCTGAACTGTATTATATTTACCCAGAGAATCTTGTCTTCCTACACTGGATGGTATCTACACAAGATTTCGTCATCCTAAATTGTATATCTAAATAGAAGATTTTGTCTTCCTAATCTGTATATCTACCAAGACTGAAACTGAAAAATGACGAAAAAATGACGTCATTTGAATTTGTAAAACAGATCACCAAAAAATGAAAAATGACGTCACATAAGAATGAATAAGATAGAATTAGGATTGATTTAAGATTATATATTTGAACTAAATACTGATATTGCATTTAATAACAAAGCACATTTTAATACTTATTAATATCAAACTAAAGTAGCAATTAACTATATTATAAAACTATGTCCGGTTTGTTTTGAATCTAACTTCAAACGTAAAATATCGTACTGATTACGTTGAACGAAATCAAATCTGATAAATGAAGGCGGTGATTTATTTTCTTTACCATAACACATAAATATAATAGAAAAGACGTCAACACATTTGACAAAATCCGATGAGAATTACAAATATAACATTAAACATTTAAACTAAATACATGAATTTGGGATAGACAAGTACCGTACCACGTCTTATAGTAATGCGAGTTCACACTCGGCAAAACAGTCTCAATCGGGAATAAGTCACTGTATTATATATATTCAGGAGATTTTCGTCTTCCTAAACTATATCTACTCAGTTTTCGTCTTTCTTAATTATATGATATCTACCAAGAAGATATCATGTCTAAACTGTATGATATCTATCTAGAAATTGTCATTTCCTATACTGCATATGATGTAATGGTATGATACCTACCCATATAATTTCGTCTGCCTAAATCATATGATATCTATCCTGAGGAAAAGTTTTTCCTAAACTGTATATAATTAAGCTGTATGATATTTCCCCTGAACTGTATTATATTTACCCAGAGAATCTTGTCTTCCTACACTGGATGGTATCTACACAAGATTTCGTCATCCTAAATTGTATATCTAAATAGAAGATTTTGTCTTCCTAATCTGTATATCTACCAAGACTGAAACTGAAAAATGACGAAAAAATGACGTCATTTGAATTTGTAAAACAGATCACCAAAAAATGAAAAATGACGTCACATAAGAATGAATAAGATAGAATTAGGATTGATTTAAGATTATATATTTGAACTAAATACTGATATTGCATTTAATAACAAAGCACATTTTAATACTTATTAATATCAAACTAAAGTAGCAATTAACTATATTATAAAACTATGTCCGGTTTGTTTTGAATCTAACTTCAAACGTAAAATATCGTACTGATTACGTTGAACGAAATCAAATCTGATAAATGAAGGCGGTGATTTATTTTCTTTACCATAACACATAAATATAATAGAAAAGACGTCAACACATTTGACAAAATCCGATGAGAATTACAAATATAACATTAAACATTTAAACTAAATACATGAATTTGGGATAGACAAGTACCGTACCACGTCTTATAGTAATGCGAGTTCACACTCGGCAAAACAGTCTCAATCGGGAATAAGTCACTGTATTATATATATTCATGAGATTTTCGTCTTCCTAAACTATATCTACTCAGTTTTCGTCTTTCTTAATTATATGATATCTACCAAGAAGATATCATGTCTAAACTGTATGATATCTATCTAGAAATTGTCATTTCCTATACTGCATATGATGTAATGGTATGATACCTACCCATATAATTTCGTCTGCCTAAATCATATGATATCTATCCTGAGGAAAAGTTTTTCCTAAACTGTATATAATTAAGCTGTATGATATTTCCCCTGAACTGTATTATATTTACCCAGAGAATCTTGTCTTCCTACACTGGATGGTATCTACACAAGATTTCGTCATCCTAAATTGTATATCTAAATAGAAGATTTTGTCTTCCTAATCTGTATATCTACCAAGACTGAACTTCCTAAACTATATAAGATGTAGCTGTATGATATCTTCCCAGAAGATTTTGTATTCCTTAAATAATTGTATGGATTCTACCTAGATGTATGTAACCAGATATCGTCTTCCTAAACTTAATATCTTCCCAGAAGATTTCGTCGTCCTTAAATGTATGATTTCTACCTACATATTATTTTTATAACCTATTTATATGATGTAGCTGTAAGATATCTTCCAAGAAGATCTCGTCTTTCTAAACTTCATGGTATCTATTCAGAAGATTTCCTCTTCCTCAACTGTGTGATATCTTTCCAAAAGATATTGTATTTCTGAACTGTATGATATTTACTTAGATTTCATCTTTCTTAAATCACTGTATGATATTTACTTAGATTTAATCTTTCTTAAGTAACTGTTTGATTGTTATCTGGAAGCCATCTTCTTTCTGAACTATATGATCTACCTAAAAGAAGTCATCTTCCTAACTGTAAATGATGTAGTTCCTAGACAATAGTGACCTCATAACTGTACAATATCTACTCATAAGATGTCGTCTACCCAACTGTGTGAGAACTACCCAGAAGATGTCATTTTCCAAAACTATATATGATGTATAATCTGTATATCTACCCTGAATGTCTGCGGCCAGAATTAAAATGAAGACTTAATTCTTTGTAATAGTATAATTTGGTATTGTTTTCTGAAAACCTGAGTTTTTGTTGTCTATTATCTAAAATTTGGAGGGTTATATACCTTTTATCCGTGCTAATGGTTATTCAAAATTTCATAAATTGTTCATGCAACCTTGGTTTTTCACATGGACCTAGATTTTAAGGTGTGCTGTGACCTAGAGTTGCTGTTTATATATTATCAAGATGCTCGATTTCTTGATTGACAATATATCTATTACATTATAAGACGGTTTTGAAACAAGCAATCGGCATTCACAAGGGAACCAAATGGGCTCCTCTTGTCAACTTGTACATTTATTCATATGAAACAAGACTTCATACAGGAACTTCGTAGGAAGAATGAATAAAATGCTTCGCTGAGCGCAGCCTGATACCACTGCAGAGGTTGAACCCTAAACAGTTGGGCCAAATTTGGACACAATATTCAAGCTTGATACTGTCTGAATTTGGATTGTTATCTTTTTGAGTTAGTATAACACACAAAAAATCAAGATCTTACAAATCTAAAGATCTTTTTCTTGAAACTTTATAAAAATTTAGAATAAAAAAAAATTGAACCCCATAAAAAAATTGGAAACCCCCAAAACTTTTGAATCCCCCCCTTTGAGCAATTACCCTACACTTGATCCCTGCCTTTCCTTTGTAGTATGGAACCTTGTATTACAATTTCAGAGAGATCCATACACTTAAACACAAGTTTATATCTGGAAACTAGATATATGCTCGTTTTTGGCCCTTTTTTTGGCCCCTAATTCCTGCATGAATGGGGAAATAACCCCCAAACTCATTCCCAGCCTTCTTTTTGTGAAATGAAACCTTGTGATACAATGTCAGATAGATTCATACTCTAACATACGTTATTGTCCAGAAACTACAAAAAAGCGTTTTGGCCCCTTTTTGACTCTTTCATTCCTGAACTGTTGGCACCATAACCCCCAAAATCAATCCAAACCTTCTACTTGTGGTATTAAACATTGTGGAACAATTTCAGAGCAATTGAAATACTTATACATAAGTTATTATCCTGAAAGTAGAAAAATGCTTGTTTTGAGCCACTAATTCCTAAACAGTTTGGACCATCATCCCCAAAATCAATCCCAACTTTCCTTTTGTGGTATTGAACCTTCCTATTTACTTTTATAGAGATCCATTCATGTAAACTAAAGTTATTGTCCGGAAACCAATGTGTCTTTGAACGACGCAGACGACGACATCATACCATTATACGATCCCAAAATTTTGTTTGCAGTAGTATAAAAGAAGCTAGCATTATCTTTAAACTTCATGTTACGAAATATAAATGATATCCTATCATATATTTTACTTCAAAGTTTGGGGACTACCATCTATCTTATACTCATTTACAGAACTATATTTACAAATAGATTAAACATCAATTACTTCATGGTATTTTGTAAAACCTCAGCTGCTTTTTAATTAAGAGATTATGTTTGTAGTAGGATTTAAAAAATATTATTTTTTTTCATTTTCAGTTTTTTTTTTGTCATGGATTTTTATGAAACTTGGCAGGATGCTTATCTTCACAATCGAAGAAATTGCATCTGAAGAAGTGTGATATTTTTTTAATTCTGCATTTTAGTGATAAAATGGCTCACTTTTCACTGTCAACACTTTCAAACTTCCAATACCAATCGCAGGAAAGACAACAGGTTCTGTGAAACTCTTTCTGAATTTTTAAGTTTTGTCAGCTCCAACATTTGCATACGGTTTTAGATTTTAACTAATTTTACCTTGAAAATCACTGCAGAGATATTAATTGTCAAAATATGCATCTTTTGCAGTAAAATTGGTACCATTTATGTTATTGCTTTATGACATTAAAAGTTATGAAATTATTGCATCAAATTTTGTAGAAAAATACCTTTGCTAAAGTTTTTACAGTGCAGGCGATTGGATCATCGTTTTTTGAATTTTAAGCAATAAACAAAATTAACAAGAATGTGTCCATAGTACAGGGATATCCCACCCGCACTATCATTTTCTATTTTCAGTGGACTGTAAAATTGGTGTAAAAACTCTAATTTGGCATGAAAATTAGAAAGATCATATCATAGAGAACAAGTTTAAAGTTGATTGGACTTTAACTACATCAAAAAGCTACCTTGACCAAAAATTTTAATCTGAAGCAGGACAGACGAATGAATGGACACGCAGACCAAAAACATAATGCCCCTTAAGTGGGGTATATAAAACTAGAGGCTCTAACGAGCCTGTGTCGCTCACCTTGGTATATGTGAATATTAAACAAAGGAAGCAAATGGAATCATGACAAAATTGTGTTTAGGTGATGGTGATGTGTTTGTACATCTTACTTTACTGAACATTCTTGCTCCTTACAATTATCTCTATCTATAATGATCTTGGCCCAGTAGTTTCAGTGGAAAATGTTGGTAAAAATTTACAAATTTTATGAAAATTGTTAAAAATCGACTATAAAGGACAATAACTCCTTAGGGGGTCAACTGACCATTTTTGTCATGTTTGACTTATCTTTAGGTCTTACTTTGCTGTACATTATTGCTGTTTACAGTTTATCTCTATCTATAATAATATTCAAGATAATAACAAAAAACGTCAAAATTTTCTTAAAATTACCAATTATGGGGCAGCAACCCAACAACCGGTTGTCGGATCCATCTGAAAATTTCAGGGCAGATAGATCTTGACATGATAAACAATTTCACTCCGTCAGATTTGCTCTAAATGCTTTGATTTTTGAGTTATAAGCCAAACACTGCATTTTACCCCTATGTCCTATATTTAGCCGTGGCAGCCATCTTGGTTGGATGGCCGGGTCACCGGACACATTTTTTAAACTACATACCCCAAAGATGATTGTGGCCAAGTTTGGATTAATTTAGCCCAGTAGTTTCAGAGGAGAAGATTTTTGTAAAAGATTACTTAAGATTTACGAAAAATGGTTAAAAATTTACTATAAAGGGCAATAACTCCTTAAGGGGTCAACTGACCATTTCGGTCATGTTGACTTATTTGTAAATCTTACTTTGCTGAACATTATTGCTGTTTACAGTTTATCTCTATCTATAATAATATTCAAGATAATAACCAACCAGATGCTCCGCAGGGCGTAGCTTTATACGACCGCAGAGGTTGAACCCTGAACGGTTGGGGCAAGTATGGACACAACATTCAAGCTGGATTCAGCTCTAAATTTGGATTGTGATTAAATAGTTGACACATCATAGGTTTCTGACACAGAATGAATGTGTTCTAATGAACTTAAAATTTTTGTTTTCTCTTAGAGCAATTCACTATGCTGTTGAATATTAATCCTCTCAAAAAAATGTTTGAAGAAATTTTCTTTTTTATTTATGAAATTTCAAATGAGAAAAATTGAACCCAATTTTTTTAATCACATCCCCCTTTCCCTTATTCCAAGACTTATCTCAATTAAAATTTCTAATGGAGTTTGCAACAATAACTACTCATTTAAATACATCATAAAATATTAAGATGTAAAAAAAACTGCTTGTTATCACTGAATGGTAAAGTTTATTTTAATTTATCAGTTGGTAGTAAAAAGTGAATATACATTGTATATTGTATATAACAAAGATTTAAGTTGATTCTGGACAAAGAAAGATAACTCCAATTAAAAAAAAATCTTGCTATTGCACAATATTTTGCAATTAGATATTTCTTGCTTACTATTCTGGACAAAGAAAGATAACTCTAATTAAAAAAAAATTAGCTATTTCACAATATTGTGCAATTAGATATGTCTTGCCATTGCGCAATACTGTGCAATTGAAAAGACTTGCTATTGCACAATACTTTATATAATAATTTTAGATCCTGATTTGGACCAACTTGAAAACTGGGCCCATAATAAAAAATCTAAGTACATTTTTGGATTCAGCATATCAAAGAACCCCAAGATTTCAATTTTTGTTAAAATCAGACTAAGTTTAATTTTGGACCCTTTGGACTTTAGTGTAGACCAATTTGAAAACAGGACCAAAAATGAAGAATCTACATACACAGTTAGATTTGGTATATCAAAGAACCCCATTTATTCAATTTTTGATGAAATCAAACAAAGTTTAATTTTGGACCCCGATTTGGACCAACTTGAAAACTGGGCCAATAATCAAGAATCTAAGTACATTTTTAGATTCAGCACATCAAAGAACCTAACTGATTCATTTTTTGTCAAAATCAAACTAAGTTTAATTTTGGACCCTTTGGACCTTAATGTAGACCAATTTGAAAACGGGACCAAAAGTTAAGAATCTACATACACAGTCATGACAGTTAGATTCGGCATATCAAAGAACCCCAATTATTCAATTTTGATGAAATCAAACAAAGTTTAATTTTTGGACCCTTTGGGCCCCTTATTCTGTTGGGACCAAAACTCCCAAAATCAATACCAACCTTCCTTTTGTGGTCATAAACCTTGTGTTTAAATTTCATAGATTTCCATTCACTTTTACTAAAGTTAGAGTGCGAAAACTAAAAGTATTCGGACGACGACGACGCCAACGTGATAGCAATATACGACGAAAATTTTTTCAAATTTTGCGGTCGTTAAAAACAGCAAAATTTCCATAAAATTACCAATTCAGGGGCAGCAACCCATCAACGGGTTGTCTGATTCATCTGAAAATTTCTGGGCAGATAGATCTTGACCTGATAAACAATTTTACCCCATGTCAGATTTGCTCTAAATGCTTTGGTTTTTGAGTTATAAGCCAAAAACTGCATTTTACCCCTATGTTCTATTTTAAGCCATGGCGGCCATCTTGGTTGGTTGGCGGGGTCACCGGACACATTTTTTAAACTAGATACCCCAATGATGATTGTGGCCAAGTTTGATTAAATTTGGCTTAGTAGTTTCAGAGGAGAAGATTTTTGTAAAAGTTAACGACGCTGGACGCAGGACGACGCCGGACGCCGGACGCCGGACGCAAAGTGATGGGAAAAGCTCACATGGCCCTTCGGGCCAGGTGAGCTAAAAATAAAAATAAACTATTTTTGTTTAATTAAACATTTTATTGTACGATGTCTGACCAATCTGGTGATCTGAGGCAGGTGATCCTACGGTCTGTACAGCCTGATAATTATAGAGTTATATTGTAACAGTCATTTCAAATTCTAATTCATTTAGCCCAAGTAAAAGGAATATTTTTTGTTATCTGGTCTTGTATAAATAAAATAAGACAAAAAATATATATGATTAGTACATATAAAAAGTAAAAATATGAAATAAAATAATGCTGATCCCATGAAAATTGTTTGAAAGCAATAGTCGTTCCTTATGTTTATACAATTTCAAAAGTATGCCCAAAAAACATGTTTTATATCAGTAAATGAATTAGAATATGAAAGTCTTGGTTACTGGACAAGAGTACACTGGATAATCCACAAAACATTCAAATACAGTTTTAAAATGAAAGCAACATAAAACAATGTACTGATTCACAGAAAACAATATATGGTGTTTACATATCAACATCATAATCTCCAACAGAAATCCCTTCTGGAAGAACATTCTGGTTAAACTTCATGGTTTCAAATGGATAACGTCCAGATTTCATGACAGGTATCATCTTTTCTACTGGTTTTTCATCCATCTCAGAATTGGGGTATACTTCTTCCCTAAATAAACAACACAACTATATTTAAAACAGTTTTTGGGTATTTGGATATGTTAGTAAACATTGTAAATGAAAAAGAGAAATTATGTGGATGTGGCAACAGGACTGGAAACAATAAGCTGTGGCATAAATGCATTATTTACCAAACCCTACTTATTTATTTATAAAAGTCCCAAAACTCCAGTTCAGTGTCCACAATTTAAAAGGATACATCTTTTTTTGGTTGTAAGACTGATATTATTAGGAGGAAAACTGGACTTTGTGATCAAAACTTGGGAAAACTTGTAATTCCCAAAGTCTGTAATGACTATTCGGTAAATCATTAATTTAAGAAAAAGCTAGCTTCAAGGATAACTTCTAACATTTTGAAACAGCATATATAAATCAAAATTGGAACAAGTCAAATGGATGCCCAGTTTTCATGTCTACTTAATTTCTTACTTTTTTATGTGAGCAACTATTGTAATAGCTGCTCACAACCACATCATTTGGACTCTGGTGTAGAGTAGTCTCATTAGCAATCATACCATATCTCCTTATATTGTCAAACATACTGTGGTCGTTGTCTCTTTGAAAAAAATATATCTGTTTTCTTCTCAATTTTATACATGGTACCTAAATTGTGTAAAGTTACAGGACGTCACAAGTGGACAGACAAAAAACCATTACAGCAGCCTCCCTTTAAATAAAGACAAATCACATGGCATGCCTCTTATTATTTATACTTCTGTAAAAATATAACTCATTCTTAGATTCAAAATTTTCTTAGTAATACTAACTTATACGTCTCTTTACCTTTTTTTTTTAAAGATGCTTTAAAATTACTGGTATTGGATTAATTAAGTATATAACCAATTTACCATAGATCCATTTGACAAACAAAGTACTGATTTGGTGCTGGCATGCCATTAAATGTTGAGGCTGAGGCAAGTGTGTAGGCTCCCATGTCTCTGAAGTATATCCAGTCCCCACTCCTAAGCTCAGGAAGTTTACATTCTGGCATGATACAGTCTAGTCCGTCACATGTTGGTCCCCATATACTACTGGTATACAGCATGTCATCATCATAGTTCTGAAAATAAAAATAGCACTTAAGAAAAAAATGCTATAATTATCCTGTATTGGTATTTAATTATTCTGTATTGGTAAGATTTTAAAAAGATTTCCATTCCTTAAATCTTAATTTTGCATTAGAAAACAAGAATGTGTCCAAAGTACACAGATGCCCCATTCACACTATCATTTTCCATGTTCAATGGACCGTGAAATTGATAAAAAAATATAATTAGGCATTAAAATTAGAAAGATAATAATATCATAGGGAACATGTGTACTAAGTTTCAAGTTGATTGGACTTTAACTTCATCAAAAACTACCTTGACCAAAAACTTTAACCTGAAACTCGCACTTTCATTTTCTATGTTCAGTAGACCGTGAAATTGGGGTCAAAAGTTTAATTTGGGTTGAAAATTAGAAAGATCATATCATAAGGAACATGTGTACCAAGTTTCAAGTTGATTGGACTTAACTTCATCAAAAACTTTAACCTGAAGCGGGACAGACGGACGGACGCACAGACCAGAAAACATAATGCCCCTCTACTATCGTAGGTGGGGCAAAAAAATGGTTACAGAATATGCTTGTGCAGAACACTCCAACTTTTTGTTTGCAGTTATTTATATACATGTCTATATAGGTGTCAAATTTTTCGATTTTCATTGAATAAGGTATACGAAATATTTTGGCGGTTATTATTTTGGCGGATTCAAAACTTTTATCAAAACCTTTGCATGTACACTTTTTATTTGGTGGAAAATATTTTGGCGATTTTGTTCTATCTGCGAAAATTTACACCCAGAGAAAATAACCAGCTATACGGTATTATAAATTGAAGTGTTTATACCTTCAGCAGTGATGGTACAACAGCAGCATGGTCATACAAGAGACAATTGAAGGATCCATACACCCCATCATTAACATAATACATCATGGCAGGTTCCTCATCGGCTGTAGGGAAATCTACAGGTTCGGCATCTGAAACAAAAATTGTAATCAAATAGTTTAATGGAGATTTATTTCGAAACAAAAATCTTTTTTATATTTGCACTGCAAACAGTTTTGTTAACTTCAGGTTTATTCCTAATATCACGACCTATTACATTTTCAAGTTGTTCAAATGTATAAATCTGGCATATTTTTCAAGTACAATGTATTCATCTATACATTGTATATTCTTAACTCAATTCAGACAAACTTTTTTTTCCCTGATATTTTTTATCTGAATATTGGAATTACCACACCATTCATTTTTGTTTGGTTAACATGAAGATATAGCAGCCTATTCGATAACTGAGCAGCCTCAGTGCAAAAGGACCCACGACAAGTACCTATATAATACTTTAGGATCCTGTATCACTGACAGTGGTTCCAGCATAATTCTTATTTAACCAATGATTTTTCAGATTATCTAATTTTCTATCACATTTAAGGGTTAAATTTTCTGTCATTCATAATTTTGAAAGCAAAGTTTATTCCACATGTCTGATGATGATTTTTCAGACATCCTTTGATTGAATTGTTTGATAAATGAATTCTATAACAATGCTAGCCAGGTGTTTTTTTAATGCCAACTAACTGGTTTAACTACATCTCATATACCAAATTTGTTTGTCCAGAGACACATAATAGGTTAGAAATTCACATGAGAAACAAATAATAGTTTTTTTTAAACAGTAGTTGAAAGGTGAAAATGAGGTCAAACACACTGGAAATATGCATAAAGCATCTACATACAAATTATCAACCATTCAACAATTTAAAGATATTTGCATTCCTTTTTCTTTTATTTTGCAACTTTTGACATGGTGAGACAAAAACGATATATGCTTACTTTTTCCACGTTGGTCCCTTGCCACAATTCTCTTGGCAATGATGTTAGTAGATATGGTGAAGGCTGAAGCAACATAGAAACGTCCAGGTTCAGCAATGAATCTGACATCATCTCCAGGGAAGTATTTGTCTAGTGCTACGTTGACCACTTCAGCAATCTTTAAAGGAAAAAAAAATAACAAAATGACTCATACAATACTACATGTAATAATTTTACTAAATGAAAAGAAGTGTTCATGATGGCCTATTTTAAAAAAAAACTTTGTACAATCGGACTAGGACATCTTGTTGATAAACATATAATTTCTATATAACATATGTTCTTCAAATGAATGGAGAATGTGTCTATCTTCTACAGACCCCCCCCCCCCCCCCCCCCCCCCCCCACCTTGTTTTAAATATGCAGGACACTCTATGTTTTTACTAACACCTAATTAACTTGATTTGTGTTTTGTGGTAATTCAGCATTGTTTACAAGTCTCATAACATTTTTGTTTTTATAAAATAAAGTAAGAAAACAGAAACAAAAAATTCAGCAGTTTTCAGGTGTTTTAAAGGGACATAACTCATGAATCTTAAAAGTGATGCCACCAAATTTCGACCTTGATCTGTGTTTTGTGGTAATGCATTGTATATATTTCATAACATTAGGTTGAGGCTAACTGAAGTTAGAAAATGACACCCAATTTGGGAATGTAACTGCAGGGCAAGGACAACGCTAACTGTATAAATTTATTTGGGTAAATATTTATTGTTACAATACATACCTCTTCAAATGAAACTCCTTCACATTCATGTCCTGGAAAGCCCCCTCCAATGTCCAATAAGTCCATGTCAAATCCCATACTTAGTCCCATGTCAAACACATCACGTGCCTGCTGAATGGCAGCATCATAGGCCTCAGCTTCCTGACAGCCACTTCCTACATGGAAACTGTAATAACAGAATATCATATAAGAACAATTAAAATCTATTTACTGTAAATTCAGAAATTATTGCGTGCATTTATTATTGCGATTTACCGACCACAGGCAAAAATGCGAGGTTAATTATTGCGACTTGCCGATTAAAAAAAAAAAATTATGCTGAACATTATTGTAAATCACAGATGTTCACATGTCTTTTCGCAAAGTAAAGCTTTGTTCAAATCTATGCATTTAGTTACCTTCCGTATGTTTTCTGTGATTGAATACACAATTCTTAACTGATGTAACTTGTAAAGGGGATCTAGAAACTAAGATGCATTACTAGAACTTATGTGTTGTGCATGCCGACTTTGGGGATCTAGAAACTTAATTGAACATCGACCACCTGCAGAAGATTAGTGTAGAACGAGGCCCGGCTTGGGTAATTATAGGATATTTTTAACTTCAAAAGAAAATAAATTACAATATTAAAAGTTGATAATCGCAATCACCCGTAGTAAATTATGTTTGGCTTCTTAGTCCTTTTATGCATACAAGCGAAGTTGAGAAAAATAAAATTCATCATAAAGGCTTGGCTTGTGGTATATTGTTAAAAATAAATTTAATTACACATCTTATAAATTAGCTTTGATTAGCAAAGACTCATTTGGTTATAAATAGGAATGATATTTTTTTTACGCCATTAAGTAAAAAAATGTCAATGTGGAAGTTTGTCACAAAGAAACGCTCCCCTGACGATATCGTCTTGAGGTTGCCCAATCCTGATAACGCTACCAACAAAGATGCAGCTGATAAAATTAAAGCTGCTTCCACGACTTGAAGTCAAAGAAAGACATTATCTTGCTAGGTTGGAAAAAGTCTGGTATAAGTGACTGTATAAAGTGTTAAATTGTATTTTTAATGAACTACATGTAGTGTTGAACTTGTGCTCAATGAACAATAGTAGCTTGTGCTTTATGAACAATATTATCTTCTGATGATCTTTGTTATTTTGTTATTTATTATTTATTTATTTATTGTAATAAACTGTATTATATAACTTGTTTTTATTTCTAAGTTTCAAAAGGTTTATTTATACTGAAAATACACATGCTCCACTGAACAATTACAAACAATATTAACAAAATAAAATAACATCGTAATTTGTCACTTTATATAATAATCGAACAGCATTCAAAAGTAATTACTAGTACTAGTATCCCATTCATAAAAGTTCCCGGCAGTATTGTTCAATCATAAACATATTACAGACACATTACCAATTAAAAGTCGAAGTGTTATAAAAATGTCACCTGGCTTCACTGATTACACAGGTTAGCCGAAATAAGTTGTAAAAACATATTACCCTTAAATGCCCCAGGTGAAAGGTTAAACACATCACACCACTGAACAAAGGGAGATAAATCAATCACAAATTGACATTGAAAAATGAAAGTAAGAATGCGAGGTTTAATTATTGCGATCGTCCGACGCTCGCATTATTCGCATTAATAAAAACCTCGCAATAATTTCTGAATTTACAGTACATTTTTCTTTGTAGTGTATTGAGGAATAAAATCGTTTGACTGAGCCATGCATATTAAAAATGTGTGTACTGGCAATGCATCAATTTTATTTTGTTTTAATTTCCAACTTATTAAGGAAAATAATGTGCACATATGGTGGCTGTGTGGCATACAGCTATCCTAAAGATGGCAAAGCTTTATAAATTGGTGTCTAAAAGCGACTTGAATGCACCTTGTACAGATATGCATTGTTTGCAATTAGGTTTCTAACAAAGTTTCTCTATATAGTTCGGACCAGGAAGTGACAATGGAAATGCGTTATCAATTTCATGGTAAATATGAACTTTTGATTTGGGACTAGATGAAGTGCGAGTAATCAACTTTCCTTGAATAAAAATTTTGATTAAAGAGGACATTAAACGCCTACAGCTTTGTATGATTATATTTATAACTAATGTTTAAGCTTTGTTTAAATAAATAAATGCAGTGAACAAGTACCTGAATAACAATCAAATACTTCTAAACTGTCAAAGTTGGTGGTGGTAGTCCTAACTAAAAACAATAGAATTTTTCAGTTCAGGAATTGTTCATTTTATGGAGGGGCATAACTCGAGAAAGGCTTAAGTGATACAACCTAAATGCAAATTTGATTTGTGTTTTGAGGAAAAAAGCATGGTGTACAAGTTTCATAGCATTTGGCTGAGGTTAACGACACATGGACAAGGGTAAAACTTATGCGCCCTCATAAAAATATATGGGTTCCTCTAATCCGAATAATTCAGTCCCTCAGTGTAGTTCTCTCTCCTACTTGTTAAGGCCTGAATTTCTAACATGATAAAAACTCTTCACAAATCCAGGATTGTGATTTATAGAGATAGGTAAATTCTGAGCCGATTCTGAATGATTAACCGAAGATTTTTCATTGTCTATGCATTTAGGCGTTAATGAAGTTATCGTTGATCACTGATCAGTGGAGTATAAGGACGGACTTATCAGGTTAAGGTTCAGCTTAAATTGTTCTTACCTTACACCTACAACATTTAAGCCCAGCTTCCTAGCTGCTTCTAATAGATGGTAAGCTTTACCAGGGAAACATCCAAACTTTATGCCAAGATCACACTGAACTTTGAAATTAGATGGTGGTAGTATACGAAGAACTAACCTAATAAAAGAAAATTTAATAGGTCAAAAGTATTCTTTCAAGGGCAATAACTCCTTTAAAGAGTCAATTAATGTTAAAACAAGTCCAAATAGTCCTTTAAGGACAAGAACTCATAAAATGTAAATTATACATAATAAAATCAGATCGACAATGGATGCCACATCTTGCAAAAGAAATAAGAAAACATTTCCTTTGTAACATTTTTCTTCCAAAAATTATTTTCATTTAAAATCACTTCAAAGAACACATTTTTTCCAGCTCGCAAGAAAATCAGAAATCAAATTTAGTAATGATAAGTTCCTTTCTGAATGATAAATTACTTAAAGATGCATTTTAAAGTTTTAGACTTAAATACATGCGTATAATAAGATTATAATATTAAAACAGTTCTTTAAAATATTTTATCATGTGACTAGAATGGTCACTTTTATCATTTCGCCACATTTGCAATACAATGATCATAATAATGGTGAAGAAATTTTTGCGTCAAATTGAACTTCAATCAGCCAATGAGGAGAAAATCAGAAAACCAGAGGTTTTTGTGCTCATCTTAAATAAATGTGTTAATTTGAAACAATGTTTTAACATTGACAAGTAACAATTCTTTCATCATATAATGAAAGATGGTCAATGTTATATATTACAACTTTGTGAATGAAACTATACCTAGCACCAGGATAAACTGCTTTGATCTTTACAAGTTCATCCTCATTGTCAAAGGTCATCAATGACACGTCATTTTTGGCTGCATATTTTATGAATGATGTCTGCTTACAGGGATTAGCATACACAATTCTTGATGGGTCTACTCCAAGTTTGAGAACTTTTTGGATCTCAGCCTACAAAACAAGATACTTTTATTAGTCACAGATATAGACCTACAGAATTCTACTATTTACTAGATTTGTATTAACATAAGCAACACGACGGGTGCCACATGTGGAGCAGGATCTGCTTACCCTTCTGAGCATCTGAGATCACCCCCAGTTTTTGGTGGGGTTTCGTGTTGCTTAGTCTTTAGTTTTCTATGTTGTGTATTCTGTACTATTATTTGTCTGTCTTTTTATTTTTAGCCATGGCCTTGTCAGTTTATTTTCTATCTATGAGTTTGACTATCCCTCTGGTATCTTTCGTCCCTCTCTTATATAGAACATGTAGAAAGGATTCTTACTAAAGACTGATTAGGTGAAAAAACTAAATAAACATTCATAGATGTAGAAAGTTTTTTTTGCTAAATAGTGTTAATATAATTTTTTCTTAGTTTACCCACAAAAATAAATGAATTCACATTATCATGATTATCAGAAATGAGTTGATGTTTCTAGGATTTGAATATTTATCTAATATTGCATTAAAATAGGAATAATAGTAATGTATTTGAAGAATTTGTCATCATCAATTAAAGGAGTAGGTTCAGTAAGACCCCTTTTTGTCCCCAAAATATAGCATTTTTAGAAAATTGTGAAGATGTAATCTTTAAGCTATATTTTGGAAAGTAAAATGCTTCTGCTACATAAATATGAGCTGTTTTTGACAATACAATGCACAAATATCGCGTTCAAGCATCATTAAGTCATGCTAAATTACTGGAATCTTCAAAATTTAAGCATTTTGATTAATTTTTAGACGGTTTTCGTCTAAAATGAAAGTGGACGCATTTGTGTTCATTCATAATATTGAAATGAAAGTTGTATTTGGTGATAAAACAAAACATATATAAAGGTTGAGGATGAACACGGATGTGGCCACTTTCATTTTTGACAAAAACCATGTGAAAAGTGACGTTTTTTGACATATTTGGTAGATTTTTCATATTTAAGCTTGAATCAGAGCATTTTTAATGACTATATCAGTTAAAATCTTTTAATCGAATCAATTGAAATAGACACTTTAGTGTTTAGAAAGTGTCCAAAAACTTTCGTTAGATGAACCTGAAATTTGAGGCCAAAATCGGCCCTTACCGGACCTACTCCTTTGACAGTTAATCATAATTGCTTTGCATTTCCACTAAAAAGTGCATTTTAGACAGTGAAATCATTAATTTAGTCACAACTCTTCAAACAGTACTGTTCTTAAATTATAGCTCTCAAACAAGGCCAAACATGTACATCACAAAAGACCTTATGTAATAAATACCTTGCTTGCACAGTCAAATGAGAGGCCCATATCAGCCAGCAATTTGAGAACAGCATAATGGTCATTACACTTCACAGCTGTAAGAAATTCAAAAGCACTTTTTTAATAATAAATTATTAAAGTCTGTGGCATAATGAAGTCAATTATGTGATCTTAAGGAACTCCCAAATGTGTTGTATCTGTATTGCTTCCCTTTCTTGTCATGCTTGTAGCTGCCGCACTGCATTTCATCGTCTAAAATATGCAAGCTATGTAGTATTTTCCACATGTTTGATAAATCATTATGTTGTTAAAAGTAAAATAAAGTTGATTTATATTCAACGCTAATTAAGATTTCTATAAAAGATCTTGTTGCTAGTATTCGTATGGTAAGATTTAAATGGATTGCAGGGTAAATCTGACAATAAACCTGTAATTATATTTCTGGTCATAGACAACTGTGTGGATTTACAGGACATCTTCTTAGATAACTATTGTAATTAATTAGAGATACATCATTTTAGATTATGCTAACGTAATCAACATTCTTCATTATCAATTAATAGCAATAATACATAAATGAGCTTGGTTGTGATTCTTGTAATAAAGTGATGATTTAGAGAGCAGATCAAAACTACTCAATCTGTGTCTTATCTTTTGCATTTTAATTTTTTTTTAAGATTTAAGTAAACAATCCAACTCATCCCTTCCAGATTTGTATAGCCTTTTCATAAGTTAAGTAGAAGTTATGTATCTTGATATGTCAAACTTCCTGCAGTAGTATTAGTCAAACTACAGGTATATATATTAAAACATTCCTATTGTCCAGACAACTTTGAGATAACAAGAGTTGACTATATTTGTAGAAATGATCATGACAACTGAAATTGGTAAAGTACGTTTATTTAAACTATGTATGAGATTAATTACCATAGAATGGTTCAACTCGTGGAAGACATTCCTGCCATAACTTTTGTTTCTTGATGATGTCACCCAAGTCACCAATAAAGAATGCATCTTCCTTTAAACATATAAAACAATGTCACTGTCAAGACAAAACCATATATGAACTAAATAAATGTCAAATATAGATACTTTATAATTCTTAAAAGACATCATAGTCATTAATAAATAAATTTCTTTGTTATGACACTGTTTATCAATTGTTACTCTGAATTACCTAAAAGTAGAGGGATGTGGTGGGATAACCAATGAAACGACTACATGCACTTTTCATCTTATTCATTTTAATGTTAACTAACATACAGGTGAATATGTGACATAACCATGACCATTAACTAGGTTAAATTTTACATGTGGTAGCCTAGGATAACCAATGAAACAATTACATGCACTTTTCATCTTTTATCATTTTAGAGGTTTACGAGTCTACATGTAAATTAATGACAGAATCATTACCATAAAACTAGGTCAAATTGAAAGTTCCTTGACATCTTCATAATACACACCTTAAAGGTTAACTGATGGCATATTTGTGACCATAAAACAAGAATTTTGTGGGAACAGGAGAACCATGAATTCAAAAAGAATTACAAATGTACCAAATTTTTATAGTAATTGACAAAACCGCAAAAACACATATCAACAAAAATGTTTGTTAGCCTCCATCCCAGAAAAAAAAGACCAAAAACATGTGCATTGCATTTTAGATATATAATTTTTTGGCAAACAGTATGTAAAACTTTAGAACTGAAATTATGTTGACATTTTTTACTCAGATAAGCCCAGTACCATATATTCAAACTACATTTGAAGGTGGTAGGAGTAGTCTTTGATAACAAGTTTGCAATAGGCACTATAAAATTTGTCTTGACAATTTTTTTCAGGCTACAACCTTTTGGAACCCAATACAGCCTTGTCTGTAATCTGTCTAGAAGCCATGTAACAGTATAAATACTTTTTACTTTAATTATCCATTCTTATTGTTAATTTCAGTTTTAAAATTCTGCAATTATAATTTAACCTTTCAATTCCCATTAGAAAATTAGACTTCAGACTGTTTTTACTCTTTATGTAGAGGCCTTATTTGGTTTAAATGGTCTTAAATTTTCTGCATACTTAGTTTACGAAAACACGGTTTAAATGTTATTTTATTATGTACCTGATGCTATGCTACATAACTAATTACTAGTTTTTACATCAAAAAGGCTTCATGTGTGCTAATGGTATTAGGGGATTAGCAAGAAAAGAGTAGAGAAGCAGAAAATTGGGAGAAGAATGTGGAGAAGATTGATTGACTGGTGGTTGCTAAAGTTGCCCCTTTCCTCCATTGATTTTTTTTTTTGCATACTTGATTCGCATAGGATTTTTCAATAAAATCCTGAAAATATGCTTTAAAGTATTAATGCATTGCGAAAAACAAATATTTCATCAAATGAATAAGTAAGATATTCCTATGATATTCCTTTTCATATTGGATACAAATTTTATTAAGTCTACTGCAGACACTTTGTAGTCAAAGCGTTTCGACAGAGGTTCTACACAGGCGTCATTATCAGGGTTGGCAAAAACCTGGGTTTTATGAGTATTGCCCAGCCCAGTGGGAAATTCTGGGAAAACCCGGGTTTTACTGGGTAATACTGGGCAATACTGGGTAATATAGAATACTGGCCTGAATTTTAAAGAGGATTCATTTATCAAACACAAATGCAATACATTTAAGATATATATAAACCTATTGTTATTTATAACTACATGTACATTTACTTGTTTGAGAGTCCTGTAAGACATACATGTACAAATGTCCAAGTGTATACTATACATTTGAGAAAGAATTATTCTAACAACTTTTTTTTTCAACTTATATAAAGAATTGACCAATTACATGTAATAAATTTACTTTGAAATATTTTATATGTACAAATGTACATAACTAATTAATAAGTAATTATTCAGATTAGAACATAGATATGTTTATATAACTATAATCAGCCTTTTCTTTCTATAAGAGTTGATGACGAGACCCTGTAGGGTGTTTATTTAGCAATCATGATTGCATATATATATAGCAATTTAATTTACAATCCACATAAACACTGCAATAAAATGTTTAGATTATTGAAACAATGCTTGGAAATTTACAAGGAATCCTAAAATGTGTAAATTTTGTATTTTGCCTACATGAAATTTAAGTAGAGAAGAGAATGAAATAGAGAATTTTTTATCTTCTAGAAATGACTCTCAATGGTTATCTGTATAAAATGTATATATTTAGCTATAATACTATGAAACTACAACAAGTCTTTACTATTTATTGTTGAAATAAGCTTAAAAAATCATATTGCCCAGTATTGCCCAGTATTACCCATTTCTGGGAGTATTGCCCAGCCCGGGAAAACCCGGGTGGGTAATACTTTGCCAACCCTGGTCATTATGGAGTAAAGGGGGTGGCATCAAAAGGCGTCACTATGGAGGAAAGGGTTAAGTTCCAGTGGCAAGCATAACATGCATATGTAGAAAGAATGAGATATGAAGACTCTGTCTTATAACACACATTATTTTGACTCAAGCTGTCTCATTCTGTGCTCTTATTCCTTAAGGTTGTGTGCTTAGCAGAGCAGCAGATACAAATTTAAATTGATTAAATTTGAATTGATCAAACAGGGGGATCAAACCCATGACATATTGGTGATATTGCACTGAAAGCAAGCATGCTACTGCAGGATCATATAAGTGTTGTAAAAAGGAGAATGTGAAGGGGGAGGGGTGTGGTATCTGTTTTCAAATAAATACCTCAATTTGATGATTATCAACTGTCTTCTGAATAAGAGTACTGATGGATTTCTGATGTGATGTTATATCAACAATGGTATTGCTACCAAAATAATGTTTCATGGTTGGTTATGTGAGTCGTAGTCCAGTAATAGTTATCAGGTTGTACACACAGTCTGAAAAACAAAACCACTGTAAATAAGACATTGAAAGCATACTCAATTTTGATCTTGATCTTAGCTTGTTTCTCATCAGATTTATTTCATACCTTAACATTATGTTCATTTACATTTATGCTATTTTTAAGCTTGAAGTAATGTATATATGTTCCCGTCTATTGTTGCCTTCCAGATGATTCTTGATTATTTTTGTCTTCGGGTTGCTGTCTCATTGAAGTATACCTCTCATTTCATATACATGGTATACCGCATGAAATTGCATGAAGTTAGGTACATTTCATCCATAATTTTTTTCATTTCAGTTTATATTTCATATTCTTGTTTTGTATAATTAAACTAAAAATTGAAACAGTTTAATCTATATGATGTCGTGTTGATTTATGTTCCCTTAATGTGCATGTTTGGGTAAATTTGTACTCCTTGTTCTATTTTTAGCTTTAAGGTCATCAATATGTCAAACATTGAAGTATGTGTTGTAAAAACATGACCTTTTCAAAAAGTGTTGATTTATCATTTGAATTGAAACTATCAATAGATAATTACTTTCTGGAAAAATAATCTATAACAAATGTTGCAATGACTCTTTATATAAATTAACTTGCAAAGGCCACATATATGATGTACTGTACATTCTGTAACTCTCATAATATAGCTTGGAGGTGATTTGTTTTCTTTTTGACAGGAGATTAAAATACCACCTAAGACTTTTATAAATGATAAATTTTTAAAATGCATATGTTGTGATACATGTAAGCAGTAAATACTGCATATGAAAGACACAGATACTAATAATTTTTGTTTTTGTTTTATCAAATTTTTATCACTTAAAATGTACTATTGTGGTGTATTTTCTGGAATTTGCAGAATGACTTTGAATTGCAATGGGATAATGTTACATAAAGGCATGCAATAATAACCAGAAGCAGTTGATAACGAAAGTCATATCAAACGACTATTAAAACAATTCTTCAAATTTAATTAATAAATTGGTTTTATCAAGAGGTACACTTATATAATTTTTTTCTATACGTATATGATAAGTATATATTAATATACATAAACTGCTGCAAAATTTACCTGGCCAGAAGGAACACCTGCACTTAGCAAATATTAGCTGGGATCCCACGGTGGTTCGTCGTTGAAGTTAAACTTTTCTCCTCGACGAAGCAGCCCCTCTGGACTTTCTATGTAGTAGACCCCTGTAAAACCTCCCTGAAAGAAAGGAATGATGGTATGTAATAATTAAAACAAAATTATATGCAAAGCAAGATAATCTATTTGGAAATTTTCAGAAGACAATACATTTTAAACTGTATCACTGTCTGACTGGGTTTATAATAATAAGTATTCATACTGTTATTTTTTACAAATTCATTATATAAAGTGTATGCAATCTGAAAATTACTCAATTGATTTAAACATTGCCATGATTGTTATACAATGCATTCCTCTAAATTGCAGAAACAAAATGTGCAATCAACAGAAATATAGGAATCCATGAAAAATAAGATTTTTCTTCCCTTTTCAAAAACTGAAATACTTTCAGACACAGAGTTTTGATTTCTTATTACAAATAAGTATAAATGCAAAAATATTTGCATTTTTTTATAGATTTTTTTTAAATGATACAATTTCTCAATTTTTGTCAATTTACAAGAACAATTGATTTGTCTGATGCAAATGAATACATATAACTCTTACCTTCAATGTATCAAACTCTATGCAAATGAATAATATTTGAAAATAGTTTGATGAAATTTTTACAGTATTGCATCATGTGTAAAATTACATTTATTTCATAAGCTGCCATTTTACTTTAAAAAAAAAAAGAAGTGATATATAAAATGGGCTTGGCAAAAAAGACAAGCATGTGCAAAACAGTTTTACACACATGTAAATTTACTACTGTAGGAGAGTTGTTTGTTTTTTTATCCAAATAAAATTCTACATTTAATCACACAAACTACAGCAAAAGTTTATCTTTTTTTCTCCTATTTTTAACATGTCAATTTAATCTACATTATGAATGTACTGATATAATGTTTCTAAAATAATGTTGAAGGTCAATAAAAGGTCAGTGATAATGTATGTCATTAATTATGTCTGTGTGTCATTTTAAAGCTGAAACTTTGCTTGATGTCTACATACATTGTAGTTGCTGTCAATTAAGTCATGAGTTCATTTAGGACTTCTAAGTTTAATTCAAAATGTCCAAAATAAGAAATCAATCTTCTGTATTAAATGCACTTATTTATACATAGTTTCATAATTGTTGCATGAATTTAACACCTGTGACAAAATTGTTTAGTAACAACTGGAGATTAAAACAAGTTCAAGTGTTCATTTTGATGGTAAACAGACACAATTCTGATTCCATCTTTGAATGAACAGCTGCGCCATGAGCGCATGACCATCATGTTTTCTAAGAATAAAGTTAACTTAACTTCTCAATTTCATACATGTATCAGAAATTTATGAAAAACTAAAGAGAGCTTATCTTAATAGATATAAACTAGACACCAAAGTTTAATGAAAACTATTCAAAGCACTTAAATATTGTTGGAAAACTGGAAAATACCATTTTTTTAATGAACAAAACCTTACATATAACTCGTATAACTGAGAAACGTCAAACCTAAAATTTATGAAAATCAAAAGGAAATTTACATCAATAGATATAAACAATTAACCAAAGTTTCATGAGAACTGCTGAAAGAATTTTTGAATTATTGTCCGAAAACTGAAAAATCCCCCTTTTATTAATGAATAAAATGCCATAACTTGGAAACTTTAAAACTAATATGAATAAAAATTGAAAGGGAGGATATGGCAATACTAGTATCAATTTACTTCAGTTTCTTTCAAATTTGAGAAAGCATTTTTGAGTTATTGTTCAAAAACTGGTAAATCACCCTTTATTAATTAAGAAAAAATAATCGGAAACTAACACCTAAATTTATGAAAAACGAAACGGAGCTCACATCAATAGATATAAATAATTCACCAAATTTTCATGCAAATTGATTCAAGCAATTTGAGTTACTGTCCAACATGTTAAATGACGGACAGACAGGCAGGCAACGGCATACCAACAAGTCCTTTAAATGGGTATGTAAAAACTCAGGACATGGCATAATTACATGTACATATGGCTTACAGATGCCAGAAGCTTAATAACAAAATGTACTATAACAACTACCCCCCTAATAAATGTCGGCATAACAACTTCCCCCAATTAAATGTTGGCATGCATACATGTATGTTCTGAAACATAAAATTGTCATTTTGCTTACAATGTAGCTTCTCCTGTTAACTATTCTGACATTAGAATTTTTTTAAACTGAGTTTTACTGTGTGTATTGCTGTGTGTTTGTTTATTCTTTATTGGCTAGAGGTAAAAGGGAGGGTTGAGACCTCACTCAACATGTTTAATCCTGCCACATTTTGTCACCTGTCCCAAGTCAGGATCAAGCCTCTGGCCTTTGTTAGTCTTGTATTATTTTTTTTGAATTTTAGTTGGTGGCCTTCGTCTATTTTCATCAAGTTGTTGTCTCCTTTTACACATTCCCAGCTTCCATTCTGAATTTTAGTTGAAATTCAATCATCTTATCTAGTTCATGTCATGCCTTAAAACTTAACTAGAGTCAGAGGCACAACCAGCTAATTTCTTCGTTAAGTTTAAACCGTTCAAAATAAAGGTTGTCCCTAGCACTCAATAACCAATGAAAATACATGCATGTGTCACTCCTAAACTGAGACAAATAGAAAATGAATCCAATAACAGGATCAATTACAGGAATAGGCAAATGGGACTATTCACACCATGTATGTCACATTTTTCCCAATTGCCTAAGACCAGGACGCCATTCGAAAAAAGGTAGAAAAAAAGGGCTCTTCATGGATAGTTCAGCCTTATTGGAAAGGGGGCAGATTTTCATAATGGAGGTAAAAATGGTGTGAAAAATATGGGAAAACATCATTAAAACAGAGCAGTTGCTTGGAAACATGCATAGGATTTCACACACTTCCTTACTTTTACCACATCTTTCAAAAAAATTTGCCCCCTATCCAATTTGACCGAACTAACTGTGAAGAGCCTTATTAAATTACTGCATCTGAATTCAAACCATTTTTTTTTATATTCGGTGAAAAGCTCATTAGAGCTTATGTTTGTATTGTTTGTCAATATGCCGAATCCAAATAAAGTTTTACTTACTTACTTACTTACTTTACCAACATTTTAAGTGCTCAAAAACTATGGTGGCCATCTTGGAAATTGTATAGGGTGGTCAGCCATACACCTTATTGATATTCCAATTTCCTGGCTGACCAAGCCCCTTGAACTTTCGACGTCATACACCAATCACTCTTCCATTGTGGCGTCAGATATTTTGTTTTATGACATCAAAATTTTAAGGGAAACTGTGTGATATCCAGTAATGGCGGACACATACATTTGTAGTGATAAGGTGTATTAATTTAGCTCTGTACATTTATGTGTACCTTGAAGATACCAATTCTGGCTTTTACTCAATGAAGAGAGAGAGGTAACAAGACAAATCGGCACCCAAGTTCGAAGACATTTCGGCACCCATTTTGGTGCCGATTTGTCTGGGTGCCAATTTCTTTTTCACGGGTGCCGATTTGTCTATGTCAGGTGTTGATTTGTCCGGGTACCGATTTGTCTGGGTGCCGAACTGTCTAGAATTCAGAGAGACATCTACATTGGCGGTGTTGGAGACCAGCCTTGAAGCTGGTTGCGGAAAATCGAAGAAAATTCTTATATCCAAGTTTTGTTTGGTATTTTCCTGTTTATTGACATTGTCATTACCAGTATCACATTACTCATTGGTGAGGAAATCTGTGAGTGTGATGTCTCATATTCTTCACTTCTTTATCTGTTTTAATACATGTCTTAGTTGAGTTTGCCTTGTAAACCACTTTCATTTTTTTTATATTTCAAGTAAAGGCTGAGTTCGTACGAGGAATTTTAAAACTGACATCTAACGTGTATAAAGTTGATCATGCAAATGTCACATGTTTAAGAAATAAAGTGTCAGGTTATCAGCTTATTTCTAAGATTATTTGTTTACCTGGACTGACGCCTCACAACCAACTGAAACCTTTTTCGGCGTAATTTTGTCTACTGTATGTAGACCTTAGTGAAAAATTCAATCCCTTCAAGATATTCCCACACAACCCTGTTTGACGTTAGTCGTTTCTGTTCTTGCACACCATCCAATGTTCACGCAATGTTCAGCGGAAATGAACTTTAATACTGACGGAAGTGCTTATTTTAGCAACAAGCGGATGAATATACACATAATATATCACCAAATTAAGTAAGTTTATTTTAAATATTACACTAAATCTATTATTTTATACTCTTGATATTATAACATTTTTTGATTTTTTTCTAAAAGATGCAAATTAATTTAATCATAAATTTCAAAAAAGCGAATGCTAACTACATGGGGGTCAGGACGGGATTTACGATAGAACGGTCCAGGCGGAACTTTTTTTTATCTGACTGTATATTGAAAATAAGTAATGAATGAATGATTCTCCCATTAGGACCTCTGATAAGTTATCATCGTCGAACTTATTGCAATAGCACGAATAATCAATTTATATTCGTAGTACAATAAAATACAAAACACACTTCTTTTGTGACGGGGAAAAAAGTTCATGTTTAAAATGCAATCAATACGGGGCGCCGATTGGGAGTCTTGCGGTTTTGTACAAAATTATGTCATAACAAAATCATTTTTGTCTTACAAAACTATGTGATACAGACTTGTTTTATGAGAACTTCAATTTTGTGATGACAAAATTCATTTTTGTAGACAAAATTAATTTTTGTCATGACAAAAGTCAATTTTGTCAAAAGGGTATGCAAATATAAACTTATTTGCATACAAAATTGACTTTTGTTACCTGATATTGAAACTAAAACACAAAAGTCAATTGTGTGAGACAAGATTCAATTTTGTGAGACAAAGTTGACTTTTGTGATTCAAAATTGACTTTTGTTAGACAATATTCAATTTTGTCAATTGTGTGACGACAAATTCAATTTTGTCAATTTTGTGACGACAAAATTGACTTTTGTGCGACAAAATTGACTTTTGTCAGACAAAATTCAATTTTGTCAATTTTGTCTCACAAAAGTCAATTTTGTCTTACGTACAGCAGTCGATTTTGTATGCAAATTAGTTCACAGAATCCAAACTTAACTAATTTGCATACAAAATTGACTTTTGTCGCCCAATTTTCAAATTAGGTAACAAAAGTCAAGTCTGTGATACAAAAATGAATTTCGTCATGACAAAAGTAACTTTTGTCCACTGAAAGATAATTTTGTATGAGTCCCATTCGGCGCCCCGTAAATCGAGGATTTGTATAGAATATCCTTGGTGCAATCAACTCAATCAATCAATCAATCAATCAATCAACCAATCAATCATTCAATCAGAATTGGGACGTTAAATCCGATGCATCGTGTATTGATAATGAAACACCGTTAGACTGACATCTTAACCCAATTTAATTTGAGCCTGCTCAAGCGAACATGTCACAGTTAAGCTCGTCCCATTACGATATACATGTAGGTTTTTTACAGTTCGGGATTGCTCTGTCGTCTGACGGACATTTAATTATGAATTGCTGTGGTAACCTGATTAAGCAAGTGCTGCAGGAGGTTGCCATGCAGACGTCAGAGCAAGTTTGACAATGTTTTTCTAACTGATGATATTGGAATCTAGTGTAAGGTTGATATCCTTGGTCTAATTGACAATTATAATACACATTTCTTTATTTTTTGTAACTAGCATTTATTTTTTCCAGAGATGCAATCAATAAAAACTGATAGTGAAATAGAGGTATTCATTGTAAATCAAATGCATAGAACGCACTTAAAGGGGCACTAGTTGTCAAATTATGTTCACCTATTTGACTCAAATTGTCAAATTTGATTTATAACAATGTAAAACATTAACCATAACTATTAAAAGTCTAAAATAAACAATTTATAGGGCATGGGCTCTATAATATGTAGCTCCGTGTCGTGTGTAATTTAGTCTAGACGACATCTGATTAACTATCGAGTTGACCTCCGATGTCCTTAGTTGACCATATAAGCGATGTAAACAAAAATATAGATATAGATAGATTAAACGAACTCGTGCAATTGGATTTTACTAAAGGTCTGTTTAATTCTATATTATAGATTAAAAATATATTTTTATCATCGTTTTACCTGTATAAGAATGTTTTTTTTTGTGGATCGAATCAGTCATGATTAAGCAAGTGCTGAAGGAGGGTGCCAGACGTCAGAGCAAGTTTGACAATGTTTTTCTCACTGATGATATTGGAATCTAGTGTAAGGTTGATATCCTTGGTCTAATTGACAATTATAATACACATTTCTTTATTTTTTGTAACTAGCATTTATTTTTTCCAGAGATGCAATCAATAAAAACTGATAGTGAAATAGAGGTATTCATTGTAAATCAAATGCATAGAACGCACTTAAAGGGGCACTAGCTGTCAAATTCATGTTCACCTATTTGACTCAAATTGTCAAATTTGATTTATAACAATGTAAAACATTAACCATAACTATTAAAAGTCTAAAATAAACAATTTATAGGGCATGGGCTCTATAATATGTAGCTCCATGTCGTGTGTAATTTAGTCTAGACGCCATCTGATTAACTATCGAGTTGACCTCCGATGTCCTTAGTTGACCATATAAGCGATGAAAACAAAAATATAGATATAGATAGATTAAACGAACTCGTGCAATTGGATTTTACTAAAGGTCTGTTTAATTCTATATTATAGATTAAAAATATATTTTTATCATCGTTTTACCTGTATAAGAATGTTTTTTTTGTGGATCGAATCAGTCATGCCTTTGTTTCACCTTCAATGTTCACATTCTTTTCCTTCAGTTTAAATAACTTTATACGCACGATTCATGCGTTGTCCATCTCTAAGCTAAGTGGTTAAATTGAAGTACACATGAGTACGAATTCGCTATTTCTGATGTAGACATTTTGTATTAGCGTAAGATCTTTGATCGGCAAGTTTGAATTCTACAGAACATGCCCACCCGGATCTGCGACAGATTAACCTACCAGTTTTCATTCTAGGTAAAGTGTCTGGCTGGGTGTTTTTTTTCTCGAGTGATTTGAATGGGTTACTTCGATTGTGACCACGTTTTTTTCTCTCTGGTCAGTCAATTTCATAAAAAATGAATATAATTAAATTATTATAGATACTAGGATTTAAAATTGTGTACGCCAGATGCGCTTTTCGTCTACAAACGACTCGTGTTACATTGTCGCTTTGGGGCCTTTTATAGCTGACTATGCAGTATGGGCTTTGCTCATTGCTAAAGGTTGTACAGTGACATACAGTTGTTAATTTCTGTGTCATTTGGTATTTTGTGGAGAGTTGTCTCATTGGCAATCCTTTTTTTTATATCATCAATGACTTCGAATCATAAGGTGTTTTTTTAAATCATGTTCACGGTAGACTGAATGACGTGGGTCTTTTTTAAAGACGTGATCTACAATCTGAGGAAACCATGACGTTATGCATGAAAGTTGTCTTATTGGCAATCATATCACATCTTCTTATCTTTCTATGCGTTAGAGTTTGGGAAAACAAGCACATATACGTGACACAAACTTTGGATTTCATACCATTGATAAAATTAGAGTGAAATGGTGAATATGTCAAAGAGACAACAACCTGACCAAAGTGCATATAAAACAACCAACGGCCACTAATATGGGTCTTTAATAACGCATGCAGCAAGAAAATCCCACACCCAGTTGTAGTCCTCAGCTGGCCATTCTTTATTCGTATAGTGTGACTTTTATTTAAAATCAATTTACATATAACCTGCAATGTCACAAGTTTTCTCAAAATTTTGCATACAACTTTGACTCTTAGAATTATTTAACTGAAAATCGAAAAAATAATGAATTCTGGAAACAAAATACCAAATAAATTCTGTCAAAATATTATATGCTAATTTGTATAGAAAGCTCATAAAATCAACAAAACAGTTCTTAGGGTTGGCAAATACATTTGCGTTTTCTCCTCTTTGAGGTACTTTTACGATACTTGTTGTACTGTTACGCGTGTTTATTCCCGCCACATTTTATATGTGCCCAATGTTCATCGTCCCTCACATTAACGGAGGGGATCAATCCTGTCCCTTCTCAATTCTTTCCTTCAGGTGTCCATTCCTCCTTCTCCCTCTTTCTTTGGTTTGTATTGAGGTTATCCCTTAGCAATTTATGAAATATATACACCATTGTTTAATCTGCGATATCCATTTGCAAACGTAATTCTTCCTAAACGTTTTATCAAAGCTTATTAAAAAGATCTCTACCTTTTAATGTATACCATTTCCATTGTGCATCTACAATTTTGTTAATTTTTTTAAAGCCCCCGCAAGTTAAAGTTGGGGCATATTGTTTTACCCTTGTCCGTCCGTCCGTCCCATTATGGGTATATATAGTTATTCAGCTTAACTCAGTTACAGTTTGAATCCTAAGAAGTTTTCACTTTGCTGTCTGTTTGTACATATAGAAGGTGTGCATGTAGTCAGGATTTTTATTTTTATTAATATTTGCTCTTTTGGGAGATAGTTGAACTTTGTCACTTTTTAGAGTATTTACTGGCACAAGAGGTGCGTTTCCAGATAACTCCTCCTACAGTTTAAATCCTAGTAAGAGTTCACTTTGCTGGCTGTTTGAACATAATATATTGAAGGTGTGCATGTGGCCAGGGTTTTGATTTATATTAATATTTGCTCTTTTGGGAGATATAGTTGAAGTTTGTCATCTTTGGGGAATAAGCGTTTAATGTTATATAGTTGTTTAAAATAAAATTTTACATTTGCGGGGCATCAATTGTGTCTCTCGCTGATCCCCAGACACAATAATATCTCAAAGAAAGTCCTAAATTAATGTTATAATACAGCTACCTCAGAGTAGAGTGTGGGTGCATCACTTTGATATTTTTATTTAGATAACACGCCAATACACGACTAGAGTCATTGGTATTGTATATTTGACAGTCCCATAGCCAATTGCATTAGCAATGCGCGAAAAAAATCATTACCATAGAAGTGCTATTAACAATAATAATTTATTATTTACTTACCTACCGCTCATGCCGAAAATCAGGCCTGTGTTACCTATTGAATCTACACAACCGATATCCGGTAATGATGGTATTATATTTTTTTGTATCCTCTAGTTTACTGATGAGGTGCTGTCCAAGTACAGCTTTACCTTCACAATATAATGTCTAATGATGGTATATTGAAATACTTTTGTTATGTTGGTTATCCATGAAACGACAAAAGATATATAGTCATTTCTTTTAACAAAAAAATGAAGTCCCAAACAGACTATATATATGAAAGACAAGGTTGTCAGATGTCTAGGTGTTTATAGTTTATAGTGTAAATAAAAGCACAACATTATTTTATAACAGTTTATAGTACATATAAACGCACAACATTCTTTTAAATAAATATTCGTTGGAAGCAATTTATTAAATCCTTATTAATGGTTATCAAAATAAAGTAAACAGGGGCAATATATAACATAATATTATACTTTTCTGTCGGTATGAGTAATGTTGTATTTTCTTAAAGGTACTGGCAACCCTCCAGAAACAAACTTTGATACCTTAATACCAATTTTGAAAATATTCTCCCCTGAAACGGTAAGACAAAATGTTTTACCATTTTAGTTGGTTGATCTTGTACACACGGTCCTCTTTTAATCTTACAGTTGTAATTAGATGGCACACATTACAACATTATGACACACTGTTCCCTTTGGAACTACTGTATGATACATCCTAGATTTTCTACAATTTTGTCTTAAACCTCTTTGGAATTTTAACCAAACATTTAAGGGAGACTAGGCATGGATGATCGTCTACAAATGATCCTTATTTGGTGCCGATCAGGTGAAAAGTATGACCCCAAGAGTCAATCTTTGATTCTGATTAGCAAATTAAAAAGGTTCACATGAAACTTAAGGACAAAATCTTTTAAACTTTATAGAGGATTTGGGGAAAAAACGTATATAGCTAAAATTTTCAGAAGTTATATTCTCTTTAATTCGGGGAAGGGACTTTCATTGTAAATATAGGTTGATTTCCATGGTCGTAATGAAATATAGATACTAACCACTTGGGGAAAAATAGATGTTTTAATTTCAATATTGTTTTTTAGCAGTGGGGGTTAATATTCCTGTTTGTTATGCGATGTAAGATAATTTCAACGTATTTTGATACATGAGAGACATTTCAGCGTATGTTATTTTTGTGGGGGTTAATAAGGGATGTGTTAAGAAAACTTCCCCCCTCTTTTCAAACTACATGAAGTAAGTTCATGCACTAACTGAAAATTATTGTCGAGCAGTCCAATAAAAAATCTTGTTTACCACTTTAATATTCATAAATTTCCATAAAAGGTGTAAATAAAACTACATAAGAAATGTGGAATTTTACAAAGTGGATGAGGTCATTTATGGTATTACACAACTAAAAGGCTTTCAATATTACCAAAGAAGACATATACAAGTTGTAGGGGACAACGCATACAAAATTTAATTAATAATATTTTATTTTTGATCTGTACAATTATTTTAAAATACCAATGCCGATATTTGATGGTCAACAGGTTTAAAACAAAATCAAAACTAGATTAATAAAGCTGTACAAAAGAAAGACCATTTTGATTTAGTATTGTAACAATAACACCTTGTGAACGCAACTCTCTCATACTCAGTAGGATTGTTTGCCATTTTAAGTGTTGACCATGTTATACCATCATTTTGATTTTACCATGTTTACGGAAGTGATGGCACTCTAATTTTAGTATTGTGCCATTAATACCAAGTCTGAGCCCAACTGCTCAATACCGTTTTACTGAAAGCTTTCGTACGTATATATATGGTAGAATTAGTAGTAATCAAGTATCACGTATCACTTTGATGATTTTTTATATGTCCAAACTAGGGGCATTATGTTTTTCGGTCTTTGCGTCCGTCGTACCGTCCGTCCGTCTATCCCGCTTCAGCATAAATCTTTTGCTCAAAGAAGTTTTTGATGAAGTTGAAGTCCAAACAACTTGAAACTAAGTACACATGTTACCTATGATATGATCGTTATATTTGTAATGCAAATAAGAGTTTTTGTCCCAATTTCATGTTCCAAAGGATAGTGCGAATGGGGCATCCGTTTACTATGGACACATTCTTGTATAGTATTGTGACAAAATCACCTTGAATGTAAAGGCAACTCATTTGAGTCCGTTTAACACGAAGCTCTCATATAGTTTTGTAGAATTGTTTGCCATCAATGATTCATGAGTAATTGACCATACAGTACTGCCATTTGAATTCGATCACTTTTACAGGAGTTAACTTACTGGACTTTTGTAACAACAACACCTTGTGATCGCAACTCTGAGACCGTTTGACAGAAAAGTCTTGGTACTTTCATTAACTGGATTTTTGTGACAAAAATGTCGGTTATTGATTTGGGGATGTACGGCGGGCGGCCGGGCTGTCGGGCGGGCGGGCGGGCGGGCGGCAATCAAATGTTGTCCGTGCATTAACTCATGAACCGTTCAACCAAAGCTTTTAAAATTTTAATATGTTGTTACTGACAACTAAATGAAGGTCAAGTTCAATAATGGCGATTTTGACTTTTACCGTTCAGGAGTTATGGTTGTTAAAAGATTGAAAAATGGAGTTTCCAGGCGTTTCCGTGCATTTCCGCATGAACTGTTCTACCAAAGCTTCCCAAATTTTAATATGTTGTTACCGATGACAAAATGGAGGTCAAGTTCAATAATGACGATTTTGACTTTTACCGTTCAGCAGCTATGGTTCTTGAAAGATTGAAAAATGGTGTTTCCAGTCGTGTCCGTGCATTTTCTCATGAACCATTCAACCAAAGCTTTTGAAATTTTTATATGTTGTTACTGATGACAAAATAGAGGTCAAGTTCAATAATGACGATTTTTACCGTTCAGGAGTTATGGTTCTTGAAAGATTGAAAAATTGAGTTTCCAGTCGTGTCCGTGCATTTACACATCAACTGTTCTACCAAAGCTCCCCAAATTTTAATATATTGTTACAGATGACAAAATGGAGGTCAAGTTCAATAATGACGATTTTGACTTTTACCGTTCAGGAGCTATGGTTCTTGAAAGATTGAAAAATGGTGTTTCCAGTCGTGTCCTTGCATTTTCTCATGAACCATTCAACCAAAGCTTTTGAAATTTTTATATGTTGTTACTGATGACAAAATAGAGGTCAAGTTCAATAATGACGATTTTTACAGTTCAGGAGTTATGGTTCTTAAAAGATCGTAAAATGGCGTTTCCATTCACGTTGTTGCATTTACTCATGAACCATTCAATCTAAGCTTTTCAAATTTAATATGTTGATACTGACTACAAAATGGAGGTCAAATTTGTCAATTTTGATATTGACGATTTTTACTTTCACCATTTATCAGTAATGGTTCTTGTGATATTGCCAGGACACAAATAAATGTTAATAAATCCGGTTTGCTGTCGTTGTGACAGCCTCTTGTATTTTACTTCTCTTGTATAACAGTTTGACAAATTAATGATGCAAATAAATATTACAAATTATATATCATCCAAACAAAGATAAAAGAAAAAAACATCAAGATAACATGAATTCAAAATGATAGTGAGTTGAAAGAAAACAGATGATGTAATGTTTATACTGTAAGAAGATAAACATCCGAGGCATAATAAAATTCTATTTTGATAGTTGACCATTTTGAAAATTGAGTTTTAGATAGCATACAATTTATTGTGGATTCACTGTTCTTAGTGGGATTCTATTTTTGCTGGTGAACCATACTATGAAGTGTGTAATTATACAGTACAACATACTATATAAATTGAGGATGTCAAATGTAACAATTTAATTAGACCTTGGTATCATCAGATGACACCTAGTTATCTTGATAGTCTGAGATGACACTGAATAACCTTGATAGTGTCAGATGACATTAAAGACAATTGTTAGTGCCTTGTGATACATTGTAACCTTGATAGTGTCAGATGACATTAAAGACAATTGTTAGTGCCCTGTGACACCTTGTAACCTTGATAGTGTCAGATGACATTAAAGACAATTGTTAGTGCCCAGTGACACCTTGTAACCTTGATAGTGTCAGATGACATTAAATAACATTGTTAGTGCCCAGTGACACCTTGTAACCTTGATAGAGTCAGATAACATTAAATAACATTGTTAGTGCCCTGAGACACCTTATAACCTTGATAGTGTCAGATAACATTAATAAACATTGTTAGTGCCCAATGACACCTTTTAACCTTGATAGTGTCAGATAACATTGATTAACATTGTTAGTGCCCAGTGACACCTTGTAACCTTGATAGTGTCAGATGACATTAAATAGCATTGTTAGTGCCCAATGACATCTTATAACCTTGATAGTGTCAGATAACATTAATTAACATTGTTAGTGCCCTGTGAAAGTGTCAGATGACATTAAATAACATTGTTAGTGCCCAATGACATTAAATAACGACATTAAATAACATTGTTAGTGCCCAATGACACCTTATAACCTTGATCGTGTCAGATGACATTAAATAACATTGTTCAGTCAAGAGTGTAACTTTAACAAGTTATCAGAGAAAAATAACATGCATGTGTTATTACAGACACTTGCATGAGTCTACTCCATTTTCCTTTGTCTGTAGTAACATATCTTTGTTATCAGTTAAATATATCGTAAATATTTTATCTTTTGTGGGCACTTGGGAATTCTTGAAACTTTGCGCAGTAGCTTAATATATTACCTTGATAACTAATTTTCTAATTCCATTAATACAATTTTGATCAACCATAGTAAATCAATGATACAAGGCCTTTAAGGGAAAATTAAGCTGTAATAACAAGGCTTAGTTATTAAAGGCATGTAACTTATTATATGAGAGTAAATGAGACACTTGGGAATTACTTGGAATCTTGCGGAGTGCCTCATTACAAGTTCTGATCATCATTTCTTACAATGAATTGAAATACACTGTGATATATTTCTGAGCAAAGGCTTAAAAGAGATGTAGAGAAGCTGTAATAACACCCTTCGGCTTTGGTTATTGCAGGAATATATTTTCTGTAATAACATAGGTGTACTATGCATGATTGGTAAACTATGAACTGCTATATCTTTGCAAAGTTTAGTATACATAAAGAACATTATAATATCAATAGAACTTGTGAAAAATTTAACAAAATAAAGTTTGTATATTGTCACCTTGAAACATGTAACATACATATGTTATTACAGTATTTTGATATTTTAGCCCACAATAACGACATGTTTGTTAATTTCTCTAATAACTTATTTAAGTTAGACCCTTGACTGTTGTTAGTGCCTGATGACACCTTGTAAATTGATAGATTCAGCTGACTCTTATTGACTTAATTATGTTGTTAGTGTTAGATAACATTTTGTAATGTTTATAGTGTCAGATGAGACCTTGTAACCTTGATGCTGCACTAGTTGAATTATACGAATCAAACATGGCACATAGTTGAAACATTTGTCTAGCAAAGTTTGTCTCACCCAATAACTGATGAGCAATACCACAAAACAGTGGTGAACATGTGAAAATTATATCTGCTTGTAAACTTGGATATGTTACTGTTGATTTAAGCAGTTGTAGAAAATGTCTGCATGATGTTATGTCTTGTCCATGGTAGTAACATAGGAAGCTAAGGAAATATGCAAATCCTATTGGATGATACGTTGCATGGTTGTTTGTAACATCTACATCTACTCGTAACTCTTGTGAAATTATTGATGACTTATCATAAAATTGTAGAGGAAAAATTGTTAATGTTTTATATATCGTATAAAGCTTTTCTTTCTTCATCAGATTCAGCTCCTGTTTTTGGAAATGATTTAATATGTCCTCAGTCGTGGTCAATACAGTATAAAATTTCTCATCTGTGTATTTCTGCAATGTATAATTTACTACGGATAATGAGGCAACATAGTTTTTGTGCACATAGAAGAAAGATGCTAATGTCAGCCATCCTGATACTGCATCTGAATTAACACCAATCAATAAATGGCTCAAATCAAATTTATACTTCAAGTATTGTTTTTTGTTTTCTGAGCTATAGCGATGTTTTGAAGTATCTAGAGTAAACTTACATGCGTTTGATAAATGTATAGCAAATAGTCCTCTAGATAAACCTGTTCTAGAACTATGTAGAAAATGATATAGTAGATGCATATTCTTTATACTTGGAACATAAGAAAATGTTTCTGGTATTATTCTGATAACTCCAAAAGATTCTGGGATATGGAAGGACAGTCTTGGATAATCTTGAAGGGTCTCAGAAGACTTGAAACAGTTTATTCCTTGTTCATTTAAATTCTTAAGTATGGTGATTAATTTTTCTTTGTTCATCACATTGAACCGTGCACAGAAAAAGTTATTATCAGAAATAAAATAATGTGGCAAGATTGAATATTTTACACAGTACAGCAGTCTTTGTAAACATGACAGAAAACATGTTATGATATTATAAGGTTTCCATAAATTTTGGTCTGTTTCTTCTGAAATCCAAAACATAAGTGTTTTCAAGAAGTATGAACACAATAAACCTTTCAAATCTTCATGTTTCTCTACTATTTCCTTTAAAGGGAAACTTCGCAAAAAAATCAAAAATTGATATTATGTTCATTCTGTATAAGAATGCTCAAATTCATAGATATTAAAGTTTTATTCCGCTAGATAAGCGATCACCATCGATTTTAAATTTAGAGTATCAATTCTCTGCGATCCGCCATTTTGTCTTCTTTCCCGATTAATAAAAACGATATGTCTATAAACCACAAAGAAACAAAACTACAGTAACCGATGTAGTCGTAATTGCGTGTCGATATCTTGTCAATCGTACGGTTGTTTTATCCGACTAACTAACTTGATACGAAAAATATTCTTACTTTTTTTAAATTACCATGGTCTGTTGTTTTTAAACTGTTGATATTGGAATTAGGTTTTTAACAAAGCATAGCATAATAATTGCGTGTGACTGAATGAATATGTAAAAAAATTTCTGCTACGGAAAATGAAATTCGCCATTCTAGATTTTCATTGACAGATCCTTTGCAGCCTATTGGCACAAATAACACACCGCAAGATATTATTTTGGAAATGATTTCAGGTGAAGGCCATGTAGATCGAGATCTACTAACCCATGGCTGTGCCTGAAATATCCATCGGTCACATTTCAGGCAAAATGCTATATCCAAAGCACCATTTATATCAGATATACATGGTCCATGAATATTTGTAAACACTGTTGCAATTTTGGGAGGATAAATCGACAAATGGACTAGTTTGTAATTTTCACTCGAAAACATATATCCAAGGTGAGTTCTTTGCCACTTGTTTTTGAAAGATGGCAGCAAAAAATGAAAATAATTAGGCAGGCGTAATTGTGTAAAACATGGTAGGGTCTCCTCAGTGTTCATAATTAAAGGAATAAACGGACCATCAAAAACAGCCTCTTTTTCAGATTGATATACCTTAAAGAAAGGATCAATACCCATTAGATCAAAATCACTGCTTTTGAAATAAAGGCCTTCCCCTTTACTTCCACTTGTTATGTTTTTAAAAATATCTGTTTGTCCCATATCAATCATAGTTGTAGTTAATCTTCTAATTTTCACGACTTCCTCAGATCCAATCTTTGAGCAAAGGTATTTGTAAAAGTTTAAAGATTCATATTCTTCTGTGGACATTCCTGCCATTTTCTGCATATCAGTCTACAAAATAAATAACCATTAATCCTAGAAAAAAGTAACAACAAACTTCTTATTTTTATTATTTTACAATACTTTTGCTCATTATCCATCTATTTCATGTAGCAGAGAGAAATATCTTTATTACCGGTAAAAGTGGGAGGTTGAGATAGCTATTAAACTTTATAGTTTTTGACAAGCAATAATCACTCAATTTTTTTTTAAGTTCGAAAATCAATTACAATGTAAAGGACTGCTTCTGAAGTTATCGAGATCAACTGAGTTTGATAGGTTTTGACCTTAATCTGGTAGATTAGTGTCACAGAATTTCAGTACCCTGTATTTATGTTTGTGCCCCTCCTTTTGATAGATACCTACTTTGTGTTCATTAGTATTCGTTGTATACCAATTTTTTGAGGATTATGTGGGTACAGGAAAACCATGACTTAAAATGTTGAACAAAATACAAATTTTGAGAAGGAATATATGTAGACTTTGCCAAAACAACAAACTTAAATATCTTTAAAAAATGCAACTTTTCCTTTGATGAATTAATGAATATCTTGGAAAAGTAAAAATATCAACACAATTAAACACGAAATTAGTTTAAATATCTAAATTTCTTACCATTAATTCTTTCTCCGCCATTTTCTATATTAATTATTGTCTTCTCCTGTTTTTTGCAGGCTCAATAAGATCAACAAACTGCAAACAACTTTTCTTTGGCTTGGGTACACACATTGTCAATTTTTTGAAAGAAAATTATTGATTATATATCATGTATATAGTGACTTTGAAACAATGCAATGAACTGTTAAAACAATGGAAAGTTTGAAGTTGTTGAGAACATAAAAACTGAAACTAAAATGGCAGTTTTTTTTTAATTTTTTTGCTAAATAGAAGACTTAGAAAACAATCATGAGTATAAGTATCAGTATTTCATAAGGAAAAACAATTGTTTCTTGATTTTATCTTTTACTTTCTTAAGTGTCAGTTTCCTTGAAATGAACTCAGCTACTTGATATGATAAGGAAATTTACGCCTTTTTGTCTTTAAATCTTCCTCGTTGAAATGATACATAATTGGGCAATGAGTGTACGTTCTAAATGGAATTTTCAAATAAATTTCCAGATTCAATTTTGAATTAAGCAGGCTAAGTGTTTTGGGTTGAAATGGCTTGAAGGGCCTGAGAAATTTTAGATTTCAAAGAAATGTAAGAATAAGCAGATATAGAAAAAGTATGTAAACAAACAATTTTTATGTATTATGTATATCAAAACTGAATCAATTTTTGATTTAAGACGCAAGATGGACATGGCAACTTTAATAATGCTGGGGCATCTTTTGAATGGAGAAGGGGGATATTTTGAAAATAGTGGTGAATCTTTTGAGTGGGGATGGGTGGCAATATTTCAGAGAAATGAAAACCTTAACACCATGCAGTGATATTGTTTGCTTTAAATTAGTGAAGAATAAAGGCTTTTTCCCCTAGGAAAAAATCCCAATTTGAAGAAAAAAAAATGGCTTAAAATTATTTCCAAAAAGACAACTTTTTTCCCACACATTGCAGTCTCAGTAGTAATTGTGCATGAATACAAACCAAAAAACACTTATTTATACATTTTTAACCGGTTATTGATTTGGGGATGTACGTCGGGCAGTCGGGCGGTCGGGTAGGCGGCAAACACATGTTGTCCGTGCATTTACTCATGAACCGTTCATCCAAAGCTTTTAAAATTCCAACGAGTTTCAAGTTAGATAATCACATAGCATTCTATGTACCATCCGTAACTATTTTCTACATATTTCTAAAATTTACAAAACATGATAACACAAGACTGAATACAATTAAAATTTAGTCTTTCATTGTACCATAAAGTCACCTATGCTGCACATAAGTGTATTTATTATATACCTCAAAAAGTAGATTTAACGTTAGATCGTGGTATGACTCAGTACTGATAAGGTGTTTGATAAACTTCTGCGTGACTGATAACGATGACATGACGTAATATAGTTTAGGTAAGTGGGGTTAAAAAATGGGAAGATACAATTAAAATAGATGCAATCATATTTGCCAAAAGTGTAGAGTCATCAAATATTACCGTCACTGTCAATAATGTTTTTGGTTGCGCAATTTGAGCCATGCTTGTATTTTTTTTTTTTTTTTTTTTTTTTTTTTAACTTTTTCAAAAATATGCTTTTGTCCGGCAAACAAGACATTTAATTTTACCAAAAATATAAGTAATTAAGAAAACAAACGTAAGAATATAGCATGCCATTCAGTATGGAATGCATTCACTATTTATTATTAAAACTTTATAAACAAAGAAAGAAAAAAAAATCTTTTATTGTGCTGAGTGCCTTCGTGAATCTTTTGTTGCCTTTGTTCTTTTCATTTTTGAGATCTTATTTGATTTATTATCAGTGTGAAGGCAACTGCCTAGGACAACATTTAGCATCTCATTTTTATGACGAACTGAGAGAAGAAAATGCAAATAACTGCTCCCTTATACGAAAAAAAACAACAATTAAAAGCTATCTAATGCTTTCATCATAAAACCAAAAAGATATATTGGTTGATTTGTTGTTGTGTGTTTGCACAACGTCCAGTGGCAACTATTTCATGCATATTCAGGACATGGAGACACATAGTATCAATGTAAAAATCATCTTCCGAGTTGGGGAAAGTATTTGTGACTTTTACATTATGCATTGCATTTCTGAGATCAATCAAAATGAGTTACCTTTTACTATATTACCTTTTTTTTTTTTACTAAATTACAGGGAAAGAAATGCCCGTAGAAATTGTAGTCAAAGATGCATGCGTCACAGTAGGAGAAGGTCCTCACTGGGATGAAGCTTCCAAAACTCTGTACTATGTAGACATATATGCTAACAGTGTTTTCCGATGGAACTCCGTTACAAAGGAAGTACAAAAGATTACATTAGGTATGCCACGAACCGCTCAAACGGTTTGTCAAAGTACTAAAGTCAAAATGAGGAAAAATTTACTCAACGAGCACTTTTTGCGGATTTGGAATTTTTCACTCAGGATTTCAGGATGTTAACTAAGCGATATTTGTCTTTGCCAAGAAATAACATTTAGATGTTTGTTTTTTCACTAGAATTGTATGTGAAAAGCAAAAGGCGGATTATTTTCTACTTTTAAGGGAAGAAACTCTGTACGGTTAATTTTTAGATTAGTAATGGAATATTTTAATAAGAACGAGAGGTGATATAGTATATTCACCAATGAGACAGCAATACTTAAGACTAAAAGCCTGTTTTTAAGAAACCGTAAGAGATTATATTTTCAATAGTGAGAATTCATTTTAAAAAAAATTCTGCTCACTAGTATTGCACACTGTAAATGTTTCATTGCGAAAGATCAATATATGATGCTAGTATATAATGGTTTTATAATTATATTTACAGACAAAACAATAGGATTTGTAATACCGTCAAAAAAGGGTGGTGTTATAGTTGGTTTGGGAAAAACAATCTCTCGTCTTGATTGGGATAGCAAGAAAGTCACTGTTTTACATGAAGTGGATCAGGATAAACAGACCAGATTTAATGATGGAAAATGTGATGCCCATGGTCGGTTATGGGCAGGTTAGTACTAGTAACTGATTGGGTTCAGCATAAGATAAAGACAAAGGCAGTTACTTATATCGCAGTGTAATTTATATTTCTAACAAATTGCCCATTGTACGTTTTTAACAAAACATGACTATTTCCGATATTAGGAATCAAAAATATATATATTGGCATCAGGTTTTCAAAACTTGCTTCTTTGGGGAAAATGCCAACATTACAAGTTGCCTCAGTGCATAGCTTCCATTAATACTTATATATGAGTAACATGTTCAGATTCTTTATTAATCTACTTCTCATCGCGGATTTATATTTAGTCCTATAACAATATGGTTTATCACATATGGCATACGGTTGAAGTACACTTTAACATCACAACTATTCTTTATAGGTACAGTGGGCATGGAAAATCCACCAGGTATTATAGAGAAAGGTCAAGGTTCTTTGTATTCATTCGACACGGACGGATCTGTCAAAAAGCATTTAGAAAACCTGGACTGTGCTAATGGGTTAGCTTGGTCAGCTGACAACAAGTCCATGTACTTCATCGACTCCATCCCAAGATGTATTTATGTGTTCGACTATGACTTAAACAGTGGAACTATCAGTAAGTAAATTTGATAACGGGTATATCAGTCATGCTTTTTGGAAAGAGAGTACGTACTTGAATATCCTTCATTTACTGCCGAAAAAAATACTTGATAATTTATATCGAAATAAGATGTAGTGTTATTTGAGAATTGAATGCTTCTTTTTGTAACTTCATTTGCATGTAAAACCGTTGAACGAAGTACATTTTGTAAGAAGGGCGGAAGGAAGCACTTCGATGATTCTAAAAATGTGAGCACGGTCAACGCTTTTACAACCCAATGACGTTACAAAAAGAAGCATTCAATACTTACATTTGTAAGCTAGGATCATGAAAACACGATTTTTATCAAGTTTTTATTTCAATGATAAATTTTATTGTGTAATGAAGTTGATTAAGGAATAACGCGAGATTGCAGTGTAGCCAATCAAAATAACGTATTATAATGAAACATACATCTATTTAATGTAACTATAAGTAGATAGTACTATATACATATTATATAATTATCATACAATCTATACGACAGGGGTGAATGTGCAAACTTAATAAAGATTATGAATTTCATTTTTTGGTTTTATAATATTTTGAAAGCACATTGTGTATTCTTATGAAAAGAGCATACCAAAATAGATGTGTATTTGTAGTTCCTTTTTTGTGTTTAATTTTTGTTGTACGCTGGTATTGTCAGTTATTTTATTTGTGTTGATGATAAAGTCTTGTTAAACATTGAAACAGATAACCAAAATAAGTGCCCTTTACATGTACGTATGCGCGTATGTTTGTACTGATAAGTTTCTATATATATACTGTAATGCCCAATAAAGAAGGTAAAATTTGTCATCGCCTTATTTTCGTGTTTTTTACTTCTCCTGAACCGTTGTTAGTCTTTCGTTCTTTTGAGTTTTCTCGGCTATATGTCCTTCTTCACATTGTGGTCTTGATTTAACCTTCAGAATATTATTTTTATATAAGTCACACCAAATGATTAAAGAAATTATAATTAAGTTATAGTTATTGACCAAGCAAGTCGGTATATAGAATTTAATCTGCACAGCTCAGGTGACCCTTATTAACCAGAACGACGTAGGAGTTCGGGTTAAAGGGTCATCCTGAGCGCGTGCAGATTAAATTCTATATACCGATTTGATTGGCCAATAACTGTTTTAACACATGACGTCATAAATTTACGTGATTGTTTTAGATGTGGACGATATCCCGCAATCTACGGATCCTAGGAAAGTTTATTGTAGGGTAAAGAAAGGGAAAATACGACTTTCATTGGTAAGTTTTAAATTGATAACTTTTTTTTTATAGGTTTAGACTTATTGTAAAATTGCAATTTAATGGTAGTTTTTTTTTTAATGTTTCTATTCTATCTATTCCCATTTATTTTTTAATAAATGACGATTAAGACTTTGACAAATTGAGTACTTTCAAATCGTTGTATTAAAAAAAATCATAACTGAAAGGGTTATTGAGTTTAGATTAATTGCTTTTGAATTTCTTTCCACCAATGATATGCTTTAATAGAGAAAGATAAACCGAGGAAGAATTAGATGTTATATTTTAAATTTTAAATGTTGAATAAACAGAAAATACGTTTCTCTTTCCAATCTTTTACTCCCCCCTCCCCCAAATTTCTTTGTATCTACTGACACGTCCATCTAAATGAAGTCTGATTGATCTCTAGCTAATCTCCCTTTTTTTTAAACAAACTTAAATATGACCCCCTTTAAATTCGATCCAAAAATATGGGGAATAGATATTCAAGAAGTCGTTATAAATTCCATTGAATCTAATAAAAACTAGTCCAAATCAGATTTCTTTTATTCGGATATTCTTAGATACATTTCTTTTTTGGCGGAAGTTATCAAAAATTGTTTTAACTTTCTTTCTGACTTTAAAACAATGATTTAAGATTTATGTTGTACGCAAATGTACATTTTATGTTCAAGCTAAGTTGAAAAAAAGGAATGAGAAACCTTTTTTTTTCCTATTCTGAAACTACGATGTTTGTACAAAGTTCAGTTTTGTCGTAATTTCAAGGCAGATGGCGGATTCGGGGGTGGGGACGAACATGTCGTTCACCCTAGGATTGGACAAATTATCGTGTTTGCCTTAAAATCGTCAATATTGTTTTTAGTCTCGCTACGCTCGGTGATATATTTTTTAAATTTGATAGAATAACGCCCCTTTTAAAATCTAGGAACCACCCCTAAAGGTAAAAATAGATTTGAACTGTGCAGTATATCTGAGGTAGTTAATGCACACCTTTGCAGTGCATTATCCAGATTATAGCACAGTAAAAACACAGAGATTTTACCCATACTATGTGTTAACTTTAAAATAAATTTAGTTCTAAAATGTTTAATTAAGAGTAGATTTTCTAATTATAGGTATCATAAACTTTCTAAATTAAGACATGCTTCATTTTTATACGACCGCAAAATTTGAAAAAATTTTCGTCGTATAATGCTATCACGTTGGCATCGTCGTCTGCGTCGTCGTCGTCGTCGTCGTCGGCGTCCGAATACTTTTAGTTTTCGCACTCTAACTTTAGTAAAAGTGAATAGAAATCTATAACATTTTAACACAAGGTTTATGACCACAAAAGGAAGGTTGGGATTGATTTTGGGAGTTTTAGTCCCAACATTTTAGGAATTAGGGGCCAAAAAGGGCCCAAATAAGCATTTTCTTGGTTTTCGCACTATAACTTTAGTTTAAGTAAATAGAAATCTATGAAATTTTGACATAAGGTTTATGACCACAAAAGAAAGGTTGGGATTGATTTTGGGAGTTTTGGTTCCAACAGTTTAGGAATTAGGGGCCAAAAAAGGGCCCAAATAAGCATTATTCTTGGTTTTCGCACAATAACTTTAGTTTAAGTAAATAGAAATCAATGAAATTTAAACACAAGGTTTATGACCATAAAAGGAAGGTTGGTATTGATTTTGGGAGTTTTGGTCCCAACAGTTTAGGAATAAAGGGCCCAAAGGGTCCAGATTTAAACTTTGTTTGATTTTATCAAAAATTGAATAATTGGGGTTCTTTGATATGCCGAATCTAACTGTGTATGTAGATTCTTAATTTTTGGTCCCGTTTTCAAATTGGTCTACATTAAGGTCCAAAGGGTCCAAAATTAAACTTAGTTTGATTTTAACAAAAATGTAAATCCTTTGGGTTCTTTGATATGCTGAATCTAAAAATGTACTTAGATTTTTTATTATTGGCCCAGTTTTCAAGTTGGTCCAAATCGGGGTCCAAAATTAAACTTTGTTTGATTTCATCAAAAATTGAATAATTGGGGTTCTTTGATATGCCAAATCTAACTGTGTATGTAGATTCTTAATTTTTGGTCCCGTTTTAAAATTGGTTTACATTAACGTCCAAAGGGTCCAAAATTAAACTAAGTTTGATTTTAACAAAAATTGAATTCTTGGGCCTCTTTGATATGCTGAATCTAAACATGTACTTAGATTTTTGATTATGGACCCAGTTTTCAAGTTGGTCCAAATCAGGATCCAAAATTATTATATTAAGTATTGTGCAATAGCAACAAATTTTCAATTGCACAGTATTCAGCAATAGCAAGAAATCTTCAATTGCACAGTATTGTGCAATAGCAAGAAATCTTCAATTGCACAGTATTGTGCAATAGCAAATATTTTCAATTGCACAGTATTGCACAATAGCAAGAAATATCTAATTGCACAATATTGTGCAATAGCAAGAAATTCCAATTGGATTTCAATTGGAGTTATCTTTCTTTGTCCAGAATAGTAGTTGAATCAACTTAAATCATTGTTTTATACAATATACAATGTATATTCACGTTTACTACCAACTGATAGATTAAAACAATCTTTACCATTCAGTGATAACAAGTACTTTTTTTACATTTTAATATTTTATGATGTATTTAAATGAGTAGTTATTGTTGCAAACTTCATTAGAAATTTGAATTGAGATCAGTTTTGAAATAAAGGAAAGGGGGATGTGAAAAAAAATTGGAGGGTCAATTTTTTTCCTTTCAGATTTCATAAATAAAAAGAAAATTTCTTCAAACATTTTTTTGAGAGGATTAATATTCAACAGCATAGTGAATTGCTCAAAGGCAAACATTTTTTTTTAATTTCATTAGACCACATTCATTCTGTGTCAGAAACCTATGCTGTGTCAACTATTTAATCACAATCCAAATTTAGAGCTGAATCCAGCTTGAATGTTGTGTCCATACTTGCCCCAACCGTTCAGGGTTCAACCTCTGCGGTCGTATAAAGCTGCGCACTGCGGAGCATCTGGTTCAAAGTTGTTATCATAAACATCTTCTGCTGAAAGAAAGCCTGATCCTGTCAGTCTTTTAACATATGAACAAATGTTGGAATATGTTGTTAAAAACAATTTATTTGCACTTCACCTACCAAGATTTATATCTCTTAAAATATAAAGTGCATGTTTTATGAGAACTTTTGTTGTAAATTGCATGTTATGAATTTTTCAGTGCGTTTACGCCCAAGAAGTTCAAAATAATATAAGCTACACACAGACTATACATGCGTATTAAAAACGGATGGCATGTAGCAGTATGAAGGTCGTTTTATGTCTAATATAAATGGTTTGACACGTTTGCTAGATTAATGTGTTGCTGTTAATAGATATAAGACGATGTGGTGTAAGTACCAATGAGACGACTATCAATCCAAGTCTAATTGTGTAAAAAGGAAACAATCAGAGGTAAAAAAAGCGGCCTTCAACACAGAGCCTTGGCTCACACCGAACAACAAGCTGTAAAGGACCCCAAAACGACAGTAGTGAGTGTAAAACCATTAAAACAGGAAAACCGACGGCCTTATCTACTTAGTATATAAAAAAAACGAAAAACACTTATGAACCACACAAACAAACGACATCCACCGAATAACAGGTTCCTGACTTAGGAAAAGAGTTAGTTTGCATAGAAAGAGTAATGCGATATTATTTCGTTCGCATTTCATAGAGTTAGCCTTATAGTTCGATTGCACATGCTTGAGCGAAGTATTGCAACTATTGCACATTTAGAATTCGTTTTTGTTGTTCAGATGACCGAATTCTAATTCCTTATATGTTTGCTCTAGGTTAAACGAACCAGTTAAATTGGCCATGCCATTACTCATCAACTCCATAGGGCGGATTAAAATTTGGTACACTGAGAATTTTGCCAAAGTAAAGACAGTTAAAAACCACAAAGGCTACTTAAATGTAACTCATATACTCATATCAATTAATGAAGCCAATATGTTTAGGTTCACCAGAATAAAACAAATAGTCGTCCCCTAAATACTCCCAGAAAATTTGGGCATACATTTCTTCGCTTACGATACATTTTGTAAGGCACAATTTCTGTGTCGGTAATTAGCCAGATTTGCAATCCAGTTATAATTCAAATTAAATAAACGGTCGATATGAATAAAAACAAGTTTAAAGGAAGCTACGTTTTCGATTATTGTAACACACCCACCCATGTGACCTTTTCCAAGTATGGAGTTATTGTCAAAAATGGCATTTAAGTATGATAACAAGTAGTCATGTATCTCTGTTATAGAAAACCAACAGACACTGATCAAATTTGAACCAGGAACAGAGAGTATACTAGGAGTCCCTGATGGTATGACTATGGACACTGATGGAAAATTATGGGTTGCTTTTTTCTTTGGTGGACGAGTTGTTCAATTCGATCCTGACACAGGTTTGTAGAAAAATTATGAAGTAAGGGAAGAAACAATTATATAGGACATCAAAATAACAAGCACACTATAGAACAATATGAACTCTTATTAAGAAACAAATACTAGCACCCAACGAAAAGTTATCCACATATCATGTTAAAAAAACTTACAATAATGAAAACTAAAACTACGAAAGAGTTATATTTATTGAACCTTGATTAAAGATTTAAATTATTGCATTGATTATGTATATACATATAGGTATACGTTTCAGTAATAAAGTGTATTGACGTCTTATATGTATTCCCATGGGCACCAATTGAACCCATTTTAAAGCGGATTTGTTTCTGTAATGTTATAAACATAATTTATGTAGTATAACGTAATCAGAGATCAATATTTTAATTATATTGTAAACCTAACTCAGTAAAGATCCATCCAAATATCATGTAATTGATAAAAATGAAAGCACTTATCGCTACCCTTGCTTATATTACCAACTTAAACATAATTAAATTTTTGGCCCCAATTTCACAGTCCACTGAAGAATTGTTATGCTTGTATAGTTTATGATGCATTATTCTTTAAAGGTAAAAGTGTAAGTGTAATCCACATGCCAGCACACAGAACCTCATCTTGCTGTTTTGGAGGTACATATTACGACGAGATGTTCGTCACATGCAGTCGATACGGATGCCCTGAAGAAGAGTTATCAAAGTATCCATTGTCTGGATCTGTGTTTAAAGTGACTGATCTTGGAGCGAAAGGAAATCCTGCAGTTCAGTTTGAAGGATAGTTGAAAACATTATGTTGACCATATATTAACAAGTCAATTACAATAGTTCGTATCATTATAGTCATTATAATTACATATTCGTATTCTTGCCGGGTACTGCTTTGTGTGAAACTCAAGATATCGCATAACCATTTGGATCATAACAGTTTGAATGGGCATTATATTTTTGATATGTTTTTTTTATAGCCTCAATTTGTTTCTAGCATCGAAATCAGTGATGTTATTATTGCTTACGAAAAAGGTATATTTGGTGTAATGGTACACTGAAGATAGACAGAGACGCATGTTTACAAAACATAAATGTTAATTTAAAAACATTTCCCCAAAGACTAAAAAATGCTCATAATTAAACAAAACTATACACAAATTGAACCTAGGTATTCTTTGGAAAACACCCAGAAAAGGTTTTAAGCAATACATTTTATAGAACTGAGAATGAACACGGGCAGTGTGTGAAAGAGAGAACAACCCGACCAAAGATCAGAAAACAGCCCAATGCCACCATTTGGTCTTCAACGCAGCTAGAAAAAATCCCGCATCTGGACGTGGTCTTTATCTGTCCCCTTAACAATAATGTATACTAGTTCAGCGGAATAGACGCCACACCTAACGCCTAACATTATAAATAACCCATAATATAAAACGAAAATTCGCGAGACTAACAAAGACTAGAGGTTCCTGACTTTGGACAGGCGAAGACATGCGGCAGGGTTAAACATGTTTTGTGAGGTCTCAATCATCTCCCTATACCTCTAGCCAACCGGTGGAATAAACAAACATACACCAATACTCACAGTTAAACTCAGATAAAAAGATGCCCGAGTCCGATGTTGGAATAGGTATCAGAAGAAAGATAGCATAGCATAAACAGAATAACTAAAATGAGGGTAACTGACAATTTAGACTAAAAGTAAAGCTGTGTCTGTTGTATTAAACGAGGCCATAATAATCACCCCAACTGTTTATTTCTTGATACTTACTAAAAATATGAATTGATGCAAGTTGGCTATTGCAATCACTGAGAGTCTGTCGTCATCGTACGCCGTACTTTAGCAAAATTCTAAAAACATCGAACCATACAAGTTTACCATTTATTTACGGATTCAAATTGTCAGACGTCTTAAAAATATATGAAACTAAACCACCAAAATAATCAGTATAAGAAGATCTACAAATAATTGGGTGCAGTTATGAGTTATTGTCTTAAGAGACGATTGTTATTACTTTTATATGGTTTTAGCAATTATGCTTAAAACGACTATAATAGATGGACAAAAGGTGTGGCGGTGGAACAAAACTACTGCCACGGCTAGCTGTTTCCCTTTGACAGTTTGCAGTGGACGTCACGGAAACCAAATTGAAAGGTAAAAATTAAAAAGGATGGAACAAGACGGTCGGACGGGACAGGGAAAATTAACACAAAGGGATAGACGACACGCGTTTTTAAGCAGAGAAAAATACTTATGGTGATATCGTTTCATGTATACACGAGTTTCAACGCAGCAATCACATTATCTTTTTTTTGTGTCTTCACTGTAGATAGCCAAAAACAACGAATTTAGGTATAAAGACTCTCTAACACCCAAGATTCTTTATCTGTTGACATAACGATATTGTGGATAATGGTTATCTAGGTCATTTCAAAATCAGTTTATATGATAATATTGTATATTCGTACTATTAAGGTAGCTTACACGAGAGAAGAAGATAGTAAGTACTATGTAGTTTTGCACTTTGTTCCATTGCTTTTAACATGGCGTAATGCTTATGGCTCCTAGAGCCGGTTTGGGCGGAATTAAATATCTAAAATTAACATAATGTTAACTTACTCTTATTCTTTCAAAGCTGTTGTTGCAAATTAAATATCCGGAAATAGAAGTACAAAATGTATGTCCATAAGTTGTAGATGTGGCGACATGTAGTCGGGAGTTTCGGACCGCCTAGGCTCCAGAAGCTGAACATTAAGTCAGTTTGATAAGCACTAATTGTGAGAGATCAATATGCTATTTATGCAATTATGCTATTTTGTTTATCGTTGCATAACTACCAATACTTATACGTTTGGCGAATATTTGTATAGGCCCTGTATACTAAATAATGCAGTGGCGGATCCAGCCATTTTAAAAGGGGGGGGGGGGGGGGTTCCCAACCCAGAGTAAAAAAGGGGGGGGGGGTCCAACTATATGCTCTCATTCAAATGCATTGATCGGCCAAAAAAGGGGGGTTCCACCCCCCCCCCCCCCCCTGGATCCGCCACTGTAATGGTCCAGGGATTGAATTTATAAGCCATATTGTTGTCTTTTTTAGAATTTTGCTCGGTTTTTTCTTTACTTTTTCATAATTTCCACAATCAATATCCAAGTAGTTTTCTGATGAGCTTGTCCAAAGTCAGTCACGTGTATATGTTGTAATTAAGAAGTTGTCTTTAGCTGCACTATGTGTTTTACATTTTCATTTGCTTACATCAACGTCATTCAAAGTAAAATTGATAGTTGTCTTATTGGCAAACAAACCAAATCTCGAAAACAGCAAAATTAATAAACAAACACATTGAGAACAATAACTTATTTCGGTGATAACTATTTGCGCACATACAAGGGAGAACCATTTTGTTAAGTTTCGGGGAGGGGCTATGAAACATGTACATTAAGAATTGTTTATGGCTTTTTACTTTGATAAAAAAAAATATATATATATATACAGTGAGATCACTTCTAACCTCTCAACAAAACTGTCAGGAGAACTGTTCCAGGACAGTATCTATCTACTGTCATCCTGACAACTTTTAGACAGTTTTAGACAGGCAGAACTGTTTTAGGACAGTTTAGAACAGTTTTATGACAAATTGTTCTGACAGTTCTAAGATCTGCACTCGTTTAATTTGAGCAGTCAAAATGCGTTGACTGTATATTTCTATTTATACTGCACTCGTTACATTTGACAAGTCAAAATGACTATATATTTCTATGTCATATACAGTCACTGACTCGATATCACTTTTCCTCAAGAATATTTAAACAGTAAAGCCGTGACTATATTTAAATATTCATGACAACCTCTCCAATCTGTCCTTCTTGCCAATGTATACATTTTTTTTAATGTTTCATTTTAGTTTTCTTCTTCTTCTTCTTCTTCTTCTTCTTCTTATTTTTCGTGTTGCTGGCCTTATACCACAATCATTCTTCCCCTTTGCTACAATGCATTTTTTTGGGTAAAAGTCATATTAAATTAAAAAACTTCAAACATGAAATAAATTAAACTGCTTATAGACCATTATTGTTCTAATAAAATGTGCTTCTAGGACAATCCATCAGTGATTTTCCTTTTGAGAGCCCTATTGACATGCCAATCTCGTATAAATGAGGGTCCTGATCCCGAAATCCCGGGCTTAAAAACATGAAATCCCGAGCTTATTGCGTATTTTAACGAAACATCATATCCCGATATCTCAAAATTAAAAAAAATATTCCGCACCCCGTAAATATCAATCCTGAAATCCCGAGCTTAAAAACACCCGATTCCCGACGTCCCGAATAAGTCCTGTCTCCCTCTAATCTCTACCCTACTTTCATTTTGGCCAAATCACTACTTTCACTTTCAACAATTATGTCCCATTCATGGAAATTATATCGTCCGTCTGTGTCGCTTTAGGTTAAAGTTTTTGTCGAGGTAGTTTTTGATGAAGTTGAAGTCCAACCAACTTGAAACTTAGTAAATATGTTCTCTATTTTAATGCCAAATTAGAGATTTTACCCCATTTCACGGTCCACTAAACATAAAATGATAGTGCCGATGTGGCATCTGTATACTATGGACACATTCTTGTTTCCACATGTTTTACTTATTTCAATATATATATGTTACTGGTATGACACCTTATATAGTAGATATTTCAGAAAAAAGCAGACAGAAAACAGAAACCCTCTGTATATTATAGTAGTATAATCGTAGTTTACAGGTGGATTAAAAACATAATTTTCCCTAAGGAGGTATAATAGTTGTGGTTCTTGCGATCTAAAAACCTTGATAAGGAGAACGCTCTGACTGGCTTATTTATTTTTCATTTTTTTAATCTATCATACGATTGGTTGTTCATGTGCATGTTAAAAACCGGAAGTCTTATCTATGACTAAAAGTCAGTCTGATAACGGAAACCATATTCGGACACCTATTTTGTCGTTTTTCTCCCAAAATAACTCAATCTGAATAATTAAGAACGGATGGCAAATGCGACTATGCATGTTACCTAAAGAACACAGAGTCGTGATGATTAATTTATTGAAGAAGGAGGAGAAGCGACACACAAAATGAGGTCTTCTCGTTTAATAGTATGATGATTAATTTATTGAAGAAGGAGGAGAAGCGACACACAAAATGAGGTCTTCTCGTTTAATAGTATGATGATTAATTTATTGAAGAAGGAGGAGAAGCGACACACAAAATGAGGTCTTCTCGTTTAATAGTATGATGATTAATTTATTGAAGAAGGAGGAGAAGCGACACACAAAATGAGGTCTTCTCGTTTAATAGTATAGATGCTAATTGTTGATATTTTAGTCCATACTAAAACGAATTCACTCCCCATCGATTGGTTTCAACAGGGTTGAGTTCAATATCGTAGCAGCTACGTAGCTGCTATCAATATCTATGTAACAACTAGTCTAGCTATAGCTACACGTGCAATAGTCAAAATCTAGCTGCTACGATATTGAACTCAACCCTGGTAATGTTAATTTCATTGTGTTGTGTATTTCTCCGTGTTGTATAATTCTTCGTGCTGTATATTTCTCCGCCGGATATGAAGCCTTTTTTTAAAAAGAGTTTTTTTTTCCTCACCTTTAAATCAAATAAATAACAAGAACACAATCAACAACAATAGAACATGGTTTTTTTTCTAGATTGCAGAATAAAGACAATAATAGTGGGTTGACTTGACATTTCAATTAACGATATAAGGATTCGGCCCGAAACGGGGAAATAGCTCGGCTCCCAAAAATGTCATTTCAACAGTAATGACCAGGGTTGAGTTCAATATCGAAGCAGCTACGTAGCTGCTATCAATATATATGTAACAACTAGTCTATAGCTACACGTTCAATAGTCAAATCTACGTAGCACTTTTTGCTCATGAATATTCAAATAGTAGAGGCGGAACTATAATTAAATATTCATGATGACCACTTCAACCTGTAGAGGGGAACAACTCAAACTTAATTTTTTTACAATTATTTGGAAAAACATATTTCTCTTGTTAATATTTTTTGTTTAAAATCTATAAATCATAATGTTTTATGCTTATTGTTCATATTTTAGCCCATACTCAAACGATTCTACGAAATCATTCACCATCGATTGATAATGTACATATTGTGTATATTTCTCCGCCAGATGTTACGCCTTGTTAAAGGGGGGTTTACCAATATTTAAATCAAATAAATAACAATAAAGCAATAAACAACAGTTGAAAATGTTTTTTTCTATAATTACTGTATGAAGACAATAATAGTATATTGACTTGACGTATCAACGATAATATAAGTATTCGACCCGAAACGGGAGACAGCTAGACAGAGCCTCGCATTTCCCCGTTTTTAAGCCTCATTCTTATTAACTTTATGTTAAGTCAGTACACTATTATTGTCTATGTAAATATGTAGATATTTTTATTTTGATGCATTTTATAAACTATTATGCATGTTTGTTTTGCTCACAAATGGTTGTCAATATAATGGAATTCTATGCTATTGTCATACAAGATACAAGTGAGAGGTAAGCTAGCTATGAAACCAGGTGTATCCACCATTTTCTACATAAGGAAATGCCCATACCAGTTTAGGAATGTGACAACTGTTTCCCATTCGTTTAATGTGATTTTGCCATTTGAAAAGGGACTTTTTGTTTTGAATTTTCCTTGGAGTTCGGTATTTTTATTAATCTACTTTTGACCAATATGAAAATGTTACTGAAGTATTACGTTTTTCAAATTTGTTTACCCTAGGAAACAGGTTAGTTAAAAATGCCGTTAGAAGTAGCAGTTAGGGATGCATGTAGTACAATTGGTGAAGGACCTCATTGGGACGAAGCTTCACAGACACTATACTATGTTGATATAGAAGATAAAAGTGTATCTCGATGGAACTCTGCTACAGGGGGAGTTCAAAAAATTAAATTAGGTAATGAGTATTATGTTAATGTATTCAACATGGTACACATTTCCATTGAATTCAATACATAAGATGCATAATGAGTATAGGGATACATAATGACACTAGATGAGATCAAGCGTTTTACATCCAAATCGATATTCGTCAAATTAAAATCTAGTTAGAGTTGTCTTGATAGGGTCCGTTGCATTGTTGTTATGGTTGCACCAATATTCCATTTCGTTATATAAATACAAAAGTAGTATAAGGCGGTTACGTCCCCCGGTCATTGTCCAGTTCTACATAAATATTTCAATCTAAATAATCGAGATATTATTTTTTGAAAAAAAAAACCAATAATAAAATAATCAATAGTTTTACACAAAGCAGTAAAGAGATAATATGTTTACACAATGCAGTAAACCATTATGAAAAGATGTCAGTTTTTGTTACATGCACAAGGTTGTAAAGCATTATTAAAAGGTTTCCTTATTTTTCCATAACTATTCCTTTTTTTTAAAATCTAGAAAAGACTATCGGATTCGTCATACCGTCAAAGAAAGGGGATGTAATTATTGGTTTGGGACAGACAATCGCTCGTCTTGAGTGGGATACCAAAACAGTTACTGTTTTACACGAAGTTGACCAGGATAAAAGCACCAGGTTTAACGATGCAAAATGTGATCCACGGGGTAGAATATGGGCAGGTATGCAAATTTGTTGAATTGTAAAGTTGAAATATACAATTGAAAATGTTGACATCTTTATTGAAATGTGACATTTATATATATTATTGAAAAATTTGATGTTGCCATCTACTATTAACATACAAGTTATTTCCGTTGAAATATATTGATGGCGAGACTTTGTTATTATTCATATTTTAAGGTGAAGATTCTGTTATGTTTTGCAATTTAACTTCTTAATAAGCATTTATTTTGTAGTTTCAGAAGATTTTAAATACATTTTGTAATTAATTCTGTAAAATAGATAATTCCCAGTAATTGCCATTATTTATTTTATTTTATCTTGCTGTCGATAAATAAATCTTTTGTTATGTAGTTATGGCCTCTATATAATTTTGACATTAAGCAAGGTATTCTTTACTCAGACTCTGTATGACGTCTTTGCACTGAATCCGTTGGATGTGCACTGACCCCTTTCAATAGCGATCGAATAATTGCGGTATTCTTATCAGACATACTTAATAAAATCTAATTTTTAATTAAAGGTACAATGGGACTTGAGAAACAGGTAGCTGTTGTTGAAAAGGAACAAGGCTCATTATATTGTATCGATACTGATGGTACTATAAAGAAACATCTTGACAAAGTGAGCATTTCAAATGGTTTGGCCTGGTCAGCTGACAACAAAACTATGTATTACATTGATTCTATACCAAGATGTGTTTATGCCTTTGACTATGATATCGAAACTGGTACCCCAAGTAAGTAGAAAACACAATGAACGTATTTACAGGTTTTCTTGGTATGTTTTTTTTAAAACTTACATAAATTGTATTTCAATTTTTTTTCTTAATAAAGAATGCATTAAAAAGTCTTAAATTGAACCGTGTTGTCAAATCAGTGCATCTTGGTTTTTATGTGTGGCAAATTTTTTATCAATTGTTCTGCATTATTTATTTTGAAAATTGCAAATTAGAAATTGGTTTCAAGACTTGTGCTGTTTCTACGCTGTTATTTTTTACCTGACGTTGCTGCAGGACATATTATTGTTTTAAATACGTGTACAGATATAACAGTCTAGATTGTGATTGATTTGTTGGTGTTTAACGCTACTTTCATATCGTTGCTGTCAGTTTTTGTTGGTGGAGGAAGCCGGGGTGCCAAGAGAGATCCACCGACCTTCGATAGGAAAATAACTCTAGAACCGTATGATTTTTTTTCTTCAGCAGTTTAAATACTATTGATTATAAAAAAAAGAAGATGTGGTATGATTGCCAATGAGACAACTTTTCACAATGGACCAAATGACACAGAAATTAACAACTATGGTTCACCGTACGGCCTTCAACAATGAAAAAAAAAACCATAACGCATAGTCAGCTATAAAAGGCCCCGAAATGAAAAATGTTAAAGAAATGAAACGAGAAAACTAACTATGAATTCGTTACCAGTATTGCCGCTGTTACGGCTTTAATGGAAATTACTTACGGTCTTTTTTGACTAATATTTATATAGCTCTTTCCAATGAGGTATCTGTGTCAGGAAATACAACAGATAAGTTCCATGTGTCATAAAGAGAAGACACGTCCGTCTTTTCTACTTCAATGTACTCTCTACGAAAACTACAAAGGAACATGCACCACTGTTCATTCTGCTTGAGAGCAACAGTTTACACGTGGTTTTTGATTGGGTTTTTGTCTCTAAAGCTCTTGTTTTCTACGTAACGATTGTGAAGTATCGTCTTTGGCATATCTGCCCTTTAGTCAATTTGGGCCTTTCTCATCACATGGCATCAACCGTCTGTCACCGTCGTCTATTTACTTCGTCTCTGAAACTACTTAGTGCAATTTAACCAAACATGATCACAATCATCATTTGGGTATGTGTGTCCAATGACCTCGCGCATCAACCAACATGGCCGACATTGCCAGACGTTTAACATTAGATCAAATGCAAGTTTTGTCTATTTTCCCTGAAACCACTATAAACGTCTGGCATGAACAATGGCGGATTGACTGAGCGGGACGAAGGAAAGGACGATAAACTTCATTTTCTTAGCATAAAATTAAGAATGGAAATGGGGAATGTGCCAAAGAGACAACAACCCGACCATTGAAAAAAACAACAGCAGAAGGTCACCAACAGGTCTTCAATGTAGCGAGAAATTCCCGCACCCAGAGGCGTCCTTCAGCTGGCCCCTAAACAAATATATACTAGTTCAGTGATAATGAACGCCATACTAATTTCTAAATTGTACACAAGAAACTAAAATTAAAATAATACAAGACTAACAAAGGCCAGAGGCTCCTGACTTGGGACATGTCTGGAAAAAGGTATGCAATATTTATGTGATAATATATGCTTAATTATGCCATTTTATTATCAGGTAACCAACGAGTCATTGTGCAATTACCACCAGACACCGAAAAAACTTTAGGATATCCAGACGGTATGGCCATTGATAGTGAAGGGAAATTATGGGTGGCATGTTTCTATGGCGGAAGGGTTACACGATTCGATCCTGAGACAGGTTTGTGTTTAATATCAGAAATTATTTGTCGAAATTTGGGCAGAAATTGCAAAACAACGAGGGCTTTTAATAATGATCACTGATTTCCATCTGATATTTTTAAGTAATGGTTTAAAAAAAATGAAACATAATACTGCGCAGATAAGTGAAATATATTTGAAGATCTGAAAGGTGCGTGCAATGCTTGGTGTGTTATTAAAAGTTATCTTATTTACTTGCTATTCGGACAGTAGCAAGTTTATTGTTACCCTCGAATTTCTCCGAGCGAGATAGGTGTTTTATAATATAAAAACTTACGGGAAAATGTTTTTAAAGCCTGTAAATAGCCTCTTTACAAGGAATATTTGCCTCCATCAAATATTTGAGAACGGCAAGCTGATTTTGTGTTTATAAAGTATCGAGTTCTCGCAGATTAAAGTATCAATCAGTACGCATTCTTCACGTGTTGTATGCAGTGTTTAACCCTTTTTTTTGTTGCATGATTTTTTTCTGAAAACAGATAACACTTAGAAATTCTTGTGATTTCACTGTTAGTTATTTTTCTTCGAAATTTCTGACCTCAGTTTGAATTTGAATATAGAAAGATTAGAAACATACTGAAACTTATGATACTGTTTATTACTTTTTTTTCAAGGTAAACAAATTCAGACAGTCGAGGTACCTGGCCTGAGGACAACATCACTTTGTTTTGGCGGTAAAGATTATGACGACATGTTCGTAACATGTAGCCGACATGGGTGTACATTAGACGAATTATCCAAGTTTCCTTTGTCAGGCTCGATATTCAGAGTAACTGGGCTAGGCATAAAAGGCTGCCCTGCAGTGATGTACGAGGGATAAATTATCAAGAAAACATCGCATGGAACTCAATATCAAACAGCATTACATTATTTCGTTTTATTCATACTAAATTATAATCTATGACAAGAATGAGTTAACTTTTATTATGTCTGGCCTTTGGTGTGTTTAATTCCTATAGTTTACTATTTACTGGATTTGTAATAACATGAGCAACACGACGGGTGCCACATGTGGAGCAGGATCTGCTTTCCCTTCCGGAGCACCTGAGATCACCCCTAGTTTTTTTGTGGGGTTTGTGTTGCTTATTCTTAAGTTTTCTATGTTGTGTCATGTGTACTATTGTTTGTCTGTTTGTCTTTTTCATTTTTAGCCATGGCGTTGTCAGATTATTTTCGATTTATGAGTTTGACTGTCCCTCTGGTATCTTTCGTCCCTCTTTTACTTGCAGTACATTTTAATTTTAAATGTTTTCAAGTTTCTTTTGATATCATGCCCGTTTCTATGTCAAACGTGACGACCCTGAAAAGTATAAATGGATTGCATGGTCATCTTTTGTGGATCCGAGTAGGCCTACTTTCACATAGGGGTAATTGGTGGTCTGACACCTAAAATATGCGCACCCCGTCCACGAACACTGATTTGCTTCGTTTAAAAGTTCGTGCGAATACATTAAAAAAAATCTCTTTATTTGCATAATATATATTCAACATGTTCAAAATGGATTTTCAAATTTTCGATATTGTTTGAGCAAATCCTTATTTCAATCACAAGTCACTGGAATATTTTTAGATTTAATTAACTTGGTCATGCTCATAGGGATTAAAAGTTAACTAACCACATAATTAAAGTATTGAGCAATATAACATAAAGGTGTACAAAGAAGTTATTAAAGATTATTTTTTGTCACATATTGTTCTCGTTATTTTGTAGACCTTGAAAATAATATTAGAAGTCTTTCTTCTTTAGTTGCAATATCAAAAGCCGTTTTTTCTCGTTCGGCCTTATATCGAATCTAGTTCATAAGAAATAATGCAACTAATTTAAATCGGACGATTTTAAAGTTTATTTATTTATTTAAAACTTGATAAAGTGTTTGAACAAATAGAACTTTCCGTTTAAAAATCATTATGCATTTTATAGGAAATATAATAGTGAATTGATTGAATGTCACAGTTATTTAAAAAAAATAAAAAGAGGTAAATACTCTGTACCACTCAATATTTACTTTGAAAAGAAACTAGAGACATGATTTTAATTTGAAATATGCCTAGACATCACATTCGGTATTTACAAAACGATATCTATTTGGTGATAACATCATCCACGTAGAGTGACCGTGAGTATACTGATAGATTTAACGTTATCTTTAAATTTTAAATCCAATATCAATTTTAAAGATAGAGAAAAAAAATTGGTCAGTTTTGCTCGAGAACGTAAGCTTGATAGGTCAGAAATTCATAATACACTGAGTTGTGAGCATCAAAGCAAAAGAGGTCTTACCAGAAGAGCATAACATCATAACACCCTAAATTTTACGGGAATGTTGTTTACCGAGTCCGAAAACTTATCAAGCCTTTAAATAAACTTATTCTAAAAGCTGCTGCTCACAAGGAAGGTACTAAACCAAGAGTTAAGCCACAGCGTTATCAGTTCATTTTCGACTTTTGAGTTTGAATATCCCTTTTGGTTCTCTTTTGTCAATTCAACACTGTAAATAGATCTTTGAATATTGTTTTTATTTGTATAAATATTGTTTTTGTTATCATTATACCAGAGGGACATTCAAACTCATTAGTCGAAAATAGACTGACAACGCCATGGCTAAAAAAACAAACAAAGTACATAAAATACAACATAGAAACTATAGACTACACAAGACGAACCCAAACAAAAACTCAGGTGTTCCGGAAGGCAATGTGGCACCTGTCGTGTTGCTTATTTTAGTATAAACCTGATAATAAGTATAAATTATGTAGGTTGCAATCGTGAAAAGGGGACGGGATTGGAGTAACGATATTAGGAGAATATCCGCTAACATCTGTGATATCTCCTGATCTGATGAGGTTAGAAGCTGTTTTCACCCGATTCTTATAGTTTGTTATTATGTTGTTTTGTTACATCCCAAGTTAGGGGAGATTTGACGCCATATCTAAAAATCTTAATCTTGATGGTAAACGTAAAGTTAAAGATTAGTGACAGGTTCTATCCTTCTTCCTTAAAAATCTGCTTTATACAGATGTAGTCAAAATGGTACCGTGAGAACGAAGAGAACCATTGGTTCCCATAGGAATACCGAAAACAACTCGTCCAGAAAAGATAGGCAATATTTTAAATACAAAATCGAGTATTTTAGTAATTTACAAAGTAAGATTTGTGTAAAACTGAAATGTTAAATATTTTAGCTATAAAGTTTTTAAACGAGGACCAATTATTCAAACTAATAAATAATAACTAAACACATACTTCGTATATATTATGTCAAAAACAACAATTGAAAACAGAAAAAGATGTAAGAAACGGGACCATTAGAACGCACGACAGTAATTGATTTTCAAATAACGCCCATGTTATGGGTCTGATTCCATTAAAATATAGGTTTGATTGTTGTTTGGTATGTATACTGAATCTTCAATGTCTTTTTAAAGTTGTAAAAGTTGAGGACCATGCCGATTGAAGTAGTTAGAAAAAATGCATGCAGTACAATAGGTGAAGCACCTCATTGGGACGAAGATTCACAATGCTTATTTTTTGTTGACATCTGCGCTAATAGTGTACATAGATGGAACGCTGTCACTGGTGTTGAACAGAACATTGTTTTAGGTACTATTTAACTTATTTCTTTCATAGTTTAACTACTTACCTTACATTATGTAAATTAAGATTTATATACTAGTACACTGTAAGGAAAATTCATGTGATGTTTCAATTTAGAAATACATGTGCAGAATCCAATTGTATGTAATTGATATGTCATAATTTCAAGATTACAAGTCCGGGTTTGGCTTTACTTTTGTTTTGTTTTTTTCGTTTGTTTATTAGCTCTTCGTCGTTTGTATTAGGTTTCACACGATTAAGCATCCAGCATCACTGAAGAGTTGTCAAAATGTGCATCTGTTGCAGTAAGATTGGTACCGTTAATGTCATTATAAGGAAGTATTTTCTGTGAATTTGTCGGAATCTTATTTTTTCTTCTTTAAACGAGCGGATCAAACGTATTATTGCATACTTTTTCCACATGTGTTTGAAATCCACGAAGCTCTATGATTAATTTCTCGCTATAAATTTTATTCACTTTATTTGAGATAACACCGTCGGATTCGTTGTTCCATGGACGAAAGGGGGTGTTATTGTTGGTCTTGGAAAGACTCTTACACATTTGGATTGGAACATTGAGAAGACTACACTATTGCATGAAGTTGATGATGGACTTGACAACAGATTCAATGATGGCAAATGCGATCCGCGCGGTAGGATATGGGCAGGTTGGTAAAGAGCAATGTTTACAAAATAATATGCTTTTATAACATGAAATAGTCTGCTGTTTTTAAAAACTTTGGAAACATTTTTAAATAAGTCTCTTCTTGGTTAAAAGATCTGATCTTTCTTTTTATCGTTTTTGGCAATACAGTTTTTTGTTATATATTAGGTTTTCAGCGTTTGATTTTGTATTTTGAAATAGTCTTACCTCGATCACCAATGGAGAGACATATAATACAGTTAGCATTAACACAGAATGATGTGTAAAAAGACAGAAGTCCATTATATCTTATACTACTATATAGTGGGCTTCTGCTGTAAACATTTATCCTCGACATAATTGTATTCGATTGAAATCAACATTTCAATGTTACAACATTCTCTTTAAATATGATACTATAAATTCAAAAATTATTACGATTTTTTTAATGCAATAACAAGAACTCGCATATTGTATACATATAACTGTATTAAGTTTTCTTGGCTTTGCAAAAAATAATCCTTCTTCAAAACACGCAATAAATAATGCACGCAATGATTTCTTAATTGACAGAATTTATTTTGAAGATTTCTGTTTTAGGCACAATGGGTAACGGGAAAGATCTGGCTCTAATACCAAAGGAAAAGGGATCTCTGTATTCTCTAGACACGGATGGGACAATAAAAAAGCACGTTGAAAATATCACTATTTCCAACGGAATAGCATGGTCACCTGACAACAAGACTATGTACTATATTGACTCTGTACCAGGAGTTGTATATGCATTTGACTATGATATTGATAACGGGACAATCTGTACGTATCTATGATTCACAAATGTCATAATTTTGAGGGAACTTTAATAATGTTGTTGTCGCAAATAAAATAATTGCAAATTAGAATGTTTGAAAAAGCAAACAAAAAAATCTTGCATAATATATCATCATAAGACCACCATTAATACTCTGATTGGTGTGGGAGTCCTTATGTGATACAAAGTTGAAACCTTGGTATTAAAAACGACGAGTAATAAGTTGTTTATATTCCTATTTTAAAAGTATGTGTAAAACATTATTCTATTTCAAAATGTAGGTAGGCAAAGAACTATAGCTGAATTTGAAAAAGGTCCATTCGGATCACCATTTCCAGACGGAATGACAATCGACACTGATGGCATGTTATGGATAGCATGTTTCTTTGGTGGAAGGGTGATGAGAATGGATCCTGAAACAGGTTTGATATTTTTGATGACTTGTTTTAAGATTGAAATGATCTTTTCAGCACATAGACTAACTCCTTTCAATAAAGAGAAAATCCAAGGTCAGAAATGACTAATTACTAGTATACAAGAAATTGAGGATAGCATGGAGCATTCTGATCGGGGCAAAATCAAATATGCGAATTACTTGTATGTTTAAATAGCAAAAGGGGTGGATAATTTTGACTCAAAATTTAAAAGAAAAGAAGTTGTGGAGAATAAAATTAAACACTATTCTGACAAAGTTGATTTCTTACACGGTTAGTTCTGTTCACATTGATTTACAGATTTCGGTAGTTTTTATTTATTTATTATATGAACTAGTGTTTTGAGCAGAATGTATGAACGTATAACATACACATTTGTATCATTCGAAATTTAAGTATACATTTTTTTCTTCAGGAAAACAAATCAGTACAGTTGAAATGCCTGCAAAGCGAATTACATCTTGTTGTTTCGGTGGTACAAAGAATGATGAGTTATACGTTACATGTTGTGTTGAAGAAGATGCTGAAAAATTTCCACTAACAGGATCTGTATTCAAAGTGACTGGGCTGGGAGTAAAAGGTTTTCCTTGCTACATATACACAGGGTAGGGAACATTTTTATATAAGAAAATAACACTGCAACCATTAAACACAATGAATGTCGTTATGGTCTTTAACATCATAGTAACACAAAATTATTATTCTATAATATTTGTGTACTATTGATTGAAATTGATAAATATTTTACAGCAATAAACTGTACAATTTTAAATCTCGATCTTTTTCTGAAAATGTTCTATCAAAACTTTTGATTTTTTCATACCACCATTCCCTATGTGAAATTGAAAAATCGTCCCAAAGAAATAATCCACAATGCTTTTCAACATAAAGTTGCTAGCATACGCTTTAAATTTATTACTTGAGGATACCATACAACATATTTTGTTTATAGTGAACAAAAAGGTAAAACATACTACACAGACCTCTTCTTATTTACAAATGAGTCGGAGTTACTGCAGACACTTGTCAAACATAAGAAGATCAAAGAAGCCAGGTTGTTTAATTTCACATTCAGATATATTGATAATGTTCCTTCCATTAATAATCCAAACTGTTCTGATTGGATTCCGTTTATATATCCCCAGAACAAGAAATTAAAGAAACAACAGACCACTTTTCCACTCATTTTCAAACTTATGCCTCGAATTTGACATATGCTTTCATCTCAATACCAGAAAAAATTACAAACGAGAAGTTTTTTTCATTTTGAAATTATCAATTTCCCCCCACCTCAGTAGCAACATACCAATTTCACCTGCATATGGGATATGAGTTTCCCAACTTATTCGGTATTCAAAGTTGCACTGCTGATGTGCTGTTGATGAACCAGGGGTACGTTAATGAACGTCTAGTCCTTTTTCTAAAAGAGTTTATCAGAAGGTACCGATACCTTGTTGGTAAATATTCCATATCAACAAATAAAACACGATGGTCTTGAAGTATTGAAGAATGGAATGCTTTAGTATTGGTTTTTTTAGATCTGCAAATGAAAGCAAGGGACCATCAAACTTTAAGTAAGACAACAGGAATTAAAAGACACCTTTCATAGTACGAACAATGTAAACCAAAAAAAACCCGGTTCTTTCTAAGCTTTTGAATACATAAATAAACATTATGTGGATGTATAAAAAAGAAGATGTGGTATGATTGCCAATAAGACAACTGTCCACAAGGGACCAAAATGACACAGACATCAATAACTATAGGTCACCGTACGACCTTCAACAATGAGCAAAGCCTATACCGCATAGTCAGCTATAAAAGGCCCCGATATTACAATGTAAAACAATTCAAACCAGAAAACTAACGGCCTTATTTATATAAAAAAAAATGAACGAAAAACAAATATGTAACACATAAACAAACGACAACCACTGAATTACAGGCTCCTAACTTGGGACAGGCACGTACATAAATAATGTGGCGGAGTTAAACATGTTAGCGGGATCCCAACCCTCCCCCTAACCTGGGACAGTGGTATAACAGTACAACATAAGAACGAACTATACAAATAAGTTGAAAAAGGCTTAACTCATCATAACATTTACCTATCGCTGTCTCCCTTCAAATTAGGTTTGAGACCTTATCTTACAATAATCACTTTTGTACTTCATTTGATATTGTAGTGTATTGTATTTTCAGTAAATGTCTTACCACTGAAACAGAAACTATTATCGCGGAAACAGAAACTCAAAGCAATCGTTAATTACGTTGTTTTATGCATGTAAGTCGTACTGACATGGTCGATGTTTTAAAAGTTTTTTATCAGAAATATATCACCTTTTTAGAGAGACTTCCATTCGAAGGGAATTAGCAAAACACAGGTAAGGGGGTACAAAGGGAAGTCTTGGATAAAGGAAGATGTGGTGTGAGTGCCAATGAGACAACTCTCCATCCAAATAACAATTTATAAAAGTAAACCATTATAGTTCAATGTACGGTCTTCAACACGGAGCCTTGGCTCACACCGAACAAAAAGCTATAAAGGGCCCCAAAATTACTAGTGTAAAACCATTCAAACGGGAAAACCAACGTTCTAATCTGTATAAAAAACGAGAAACGAGAAACACGTATATGTCTTGTCTTTTTAGCCCATGGAACCCAAAGGGCGTCAACTGTAATAGATGTATAGAAACTTTAAATTGCAAGAATAATAATTATCAAAAATCTGAAAATACGTCAACATGACTTAAATTGTGAGATAACTCTTGTGTACATTGCCTGTTAATTAGGGTTATACCTTAAATTGGCAAATTTTGAAGACGAGGTGAGATAGTGTTTATTATAAAATAGAAAATAGAAATGGGTAATGTGTCAAAGAGATAACAATTCAACCAAAGAGTAGAAAACAGCCAAAGGCCACCAAAGGGTCTTTAACACAGCTTACAAAATTCACATTCGGAGGCGGGCTCCAGCTCTTCCTCCCCTATACTCCTAGCCAATGTAGAAAAAACAAACACACGAGAATACGCACAATAAAACTCAGTTTAAAAAAGTCTCCGAGCCCGATGTAAGAATAGGTAAGAAACTAAGCAAAATGACAAAGGACTACTAGCAGGTATGCCTAACATGCCAGCTCCAACCCTTAATTAAACAGTAAGTTTATATCCTTATCATATGAAATGAAAATCAAACACAATATATCCAGTCAAGGGTTTAGTATCATATTATGCATATTACTACTATTCAAGTTGTCAGGGTTATCGTTCACGACATGTGCCACTCTTTGGTACTGAATCTGTCACTCCCAGGTCATATATGATCATATTTGTAGCTAAGACTACGATCCGATTCACTCCTAACCAGGATGGGACAGAGTCGTTAGTATTGACTAGCGAAGATGGGGTCTTTAAGATCACACCTAATATATGGTGGGCTTCGTGTTGCTCTGTCATTCATTTTCTGTGAAGACATTATCGTTTGTCAACAATAAATCTGAAATTGAAAGCATAAAAATAGGGTGTAATAGGTAAAACTAGAAATTAATTTCCACAACAGACCAATAACTGACTCATCAAATAGGTTTTGCTTCTGATTTCTAAAAAAAATTAAATGCAGTGATATTACTTTAAACACATGATTAAAAATCCACAAAAATTCGGCTCCCATCATGCAAATAAGCGATGCATGCAGCTCAAATTTATTGTGGTACAGATTGGGACATCTTTTTACATAAGTTATTTCATACTACTTATATTTGCAGGTTGAAAGTGTACATAAGTGGTTTATATAACTGGGGGAAAAGTGGAAATTACAAACTACGATATTAATTGTTGACAATTTTTGTAGACGAAGTACATTCATTTTATCCATTCACTGTATATTAATAAAGATATATTGTACCGTACCATCAGTTGACTTTTTATTTAACCATAACTGCACTGAAATTCTTAGTTTATGGTTATAAGGAAGATGATATATTTTTCTCTAATGTTAAAAATGTTAAAAATGTTTAATCAAAAAGCGTATTTGGTAAGTTGAGATTTGCAATTAAGTATAAGTATCTAATCTTTTTTTCAAATGAAGATGAAATGTAAATGGACTTCAAATAACGTGTTCAACAGGTTTTAAAAAGATTGAATTATGATGCTTAGCACAAACACATATGAAATATATTTACCTTAGATCCAAAAATAGTTCATTTATTCAGGTATTTTCCTAAATATGATTGCTTGATTATTTATTAAGAAAAATATAACACAAACATTATTCACCAGCTTATAAAGATAAAGTTTAATTCCCAGTTCTTACGCAAACACATGCGTTCAAATATTGAATTATTTTATAATATTCCAGTTGCAAATCATATTTCTTGGACCTGTTTCAGTCTAATCAAAGGACCAGTCGGGTCTCTAAGACAACTATATTTTAAAAAGTAACATAACAAAAGTTCCGAACTCCAAGGAACATTCAAATCGCAAAGTCCCTTATCAAATAGCAAACACCGAACGAATGGAAGACAACAACAGTCATATTTCTAACTTGGTGCAGGTTTCATAGCTAGTTAACCTCTCACTTTTATGACAGTCGCATACAATTCCATTGTATTCCATCATATTGACAATAACGTGTGAAGAAAACAAACAGACAAAATAGATAAAAATGTCAAAAATATGCAGTCAGCATTGTGTTATAATCCCTATTTAATCAAACAAATAAAAATTATGTCAACAAAAAAAACTAAATGGCATATAAACAAAGCACATAAGTGTAAATTATCAATAAGAATTAAAAAAAAACACAACAAAAAAGACAAAAAAATAATGGCGGAATGAATAAGTACCACGTCAAAAAGATATGAATTATTTATGAATAAGGTCTTCATCAATTTTCTGCTCAGACACTGCTGACGTTTTAAGAAACGTGCGTCTGGCACAAATACAAAATAATTTCAATCCTGGTATCATAATCTATGATGAGTTTATTTCCATTGAAGTATCCCATATGCAGGTGAAAATGGGATATTCCCACTACGGCGGGTGAAATTGATAATTTTAAAATTAAAATCGTCTCGTTTGTCATAGATTCAGCTTCTGAGATGAACGCGTATGCCAAGTTTGAGGTATCATTCTAAAAATGAAGCGAAGATAGCCGTGTTTGTTGTCTCTATAATGTTTAGATATGGAGGATATATTTATAGAACCCAATCAGAAAAGTTTGGATTGTTGATCATCAATATATCTAAATATGAATCACTTATTTTGACAAATAATGAAACTTTAAGCTCCAAGTTACTGGTGATCGGAACCTACTCCTGCTGGCCTGCCAGTGTATGATTTTGAAAAATTGCATATTTTTAAAATAGTTGAATCAAAATTGTCTGTCCCATGGGAAAGTCGAGGCCCAAAAGAAAAAAAGATGAATGATCGGTACCTTAAAGAAACATAAAAGCCGGTTTCAAAAGTTGACGACAATATCTATAACTTGAGTATGGCTTACATACTATTTACCTGAAATAAGTGTGTGTATTACAATTCCCTAGATACGAAAGATCTACGTATTGCCTTGGGCTGTTTTCTGCTGTTTGGTCGGGTTGTTGTCTCTTTTACAATTCAATTCACATTTTTATTATAGATAAAACTGCAAATAAAAATAAGAATATGTGGTATGATAGACTATCAGACAAATTCTTTCCAGGGACCGTCGACCTGGCGAATTTTAGTCCTTATCTATGGATGTTTGGATGTTTAAAAAAAAGACATTTCATAATGCAAGTCTTGGTTTTAAATTATTTGCGAGTACACTTAAGGAGTCAATAACAAATAATCACTCACAGAAAGACAGAATATCTATTAACAAAAGACAAAAATGAAAAGACGAACTACAATGCACAGAGTATTATAAATATATTTTATTTGCGATCATAAAATGTACGAAATCGTCTATTACTATGCAAATTGGGTCGATTTAAAAAATAATAAGTTGAATACGTTTCGATGGCCAAGGTTTTTTTTACAAGTATAGTCATTAGCAGAACAGTTGAAGATTCCTATATACACCAAATTATACGTTTTGCCAATACAATAACGTAAATGCAAGTTTCAAAAGGCTTAATCCAAATAACTTGTTTACTATCCAATAACTTGCAAGTAGGAAAAAACAGGACAGAAGTATATTTTGTCTATATGTTTTGTATTTTAACAACGAATGAAAGTGGAACATGCATTCGTTCTGAAATAAAATTTAAGACCAGATAAAAGTTGAAAGATGACATAATTCGAAAACTGTAATTGTTAAATCTTAACGTCCGAAAAAAGATAATTTTCAACACATGCATTTTAACTTTTTAAAGCCAGTTAAGTCATTTTTTCTGAAAGATTTTGCGATATCGTAAAGTAAAGAATGTTTAAGTATTCAATATAAATTAAAAAAAAAAACAAAGGTTGTTCTTGATTAGTTTCGAATTATTTTATTTAGGCCCTGAGAACTTTTGGTGACCCCACAGTTTAAATGTCTATAATAAGAACGTCGTGAGCAGTGAGCGTTACAGACGAACGTTCACCTAATCTGTCCCAATCAGTTGGATATATTAAAACTTCCTTGTTAGGTTTTGTTTGTCAAGCTACAAAGATTCAGCATGGCGCATGGAAACTTTTCTGATATTGAATCAAAATGTGGGATTTGTTTGTCTCCGTACACAGAACCGCGGCTCTTGGACTGTTTCCATTCATTTTGCACACCGTGTCTGGAAAAACTGGACGTTCGTAAGAATTATTTGACTTGTCCGTTATGTAGGACACACATTTCTCTACCAGAAAATGGGGTAAGTGGTTTTAAATCTTATCCATTCAACGTTGAACCATCTAACAGTGGCAATGAACTAACGGACATATGCGAATTATGTTCGGAAGAGAATTTTGTTGTAGCTAAATGTCTAGACTGTAGGATAAACTTATGCTCGAACTGTCGCGACTACCACAAGAAACTGAAAACGTCACAGAATCACTCGATTGAGAACCTGAAAGAAGATCAATTGAGCAAACACGATAAAGATTCGATAAACGAATGCGAGGAACATAGAAAAGAGTTGACCGTATTTTGTAAACCATGTAATTTATTGTTGTGTAGCGAGTGTTCAGAAAAAGCACATGGTTTGCACGATATCCAGAACCTGACGCTGTTGATTGACACTCGGAAGAAAATTCTCATGGCTAGAACAGCAAGCTTGAAATCGAGAATATCGGTTCTTGGAAACACTGCAGAGTTAGTTAAACAAGAAGAAAATAACTATTACAAACACCTTAACATAGTGAAAAGGGACATCAAAGCACACACTTCAAGCATGAAAGAAGTATTTTGCAATACCGTTGATGTATTGACAAACAAAAGTTTTGCTACAATCGATAAGATTAAAAAGAAAGATGTTAAAGTAATGGACACGTATTTGGATGAGATAGAAAGAGAGCAATTGTCATTAGCTGGTCTCATCCAGACGTCGGAGGGTTTCATTAATAGGTCTGCAGATAAACAGTTCATGACGGATTTTTTTGCCATCGGTAGTCAACTCGACAAAGTCCTGAACAAAACTGTGAATCCTTTGACTTTGCATAAGTTGAAATACGAATGTGAGGCATTCACTGAAGCTACTGTAGAAAAATTGCTTGGAAAGGTTAATACTCAATCGGAGGTAAATGTAATAACACCTGTATATACACCATTACCTATTCCTGAACTGTTCACAAAGGTAGAAATGGTACATAGCTTTCAACTTCCAGATAATATCATTGATAGTGTTGTCGCTAATAACGACAATATGTGGATACGCTTGGAGAAATCTGTCAGTCTCTATAATCCCAAAGGGACATCGCGTTCTACTTTTACGCCACCAACCAATTGCAGAAGAATGCTTAGAAAGTCTGCAGATGAATTATTGTTTTGGAATGGACAGTTTGCAATGAAGAGAGTTAACAAAAAATATCAAGAAGGGTTCAAAGTTCCGTTTCAAAACGGATTGGTTGGTTGTTTTATGCAAAATGGGAATTTGCTTGTGTATAATCAAGAGGAAAAGGTATTCTGTGAAGTATCCGAGTTAGAAGGAGTTCAAAACAAAATTAAAATCACGGATAAAAATAATAAACTGAAGAACACACACATTTTTACTAGTACAGATATGATAGCAGAAACTAAGAATTCAAATCTTGTTTTGGCATGTTGCAATAATACAATTGTAATTACCGATAAGCATGGAATAATTCTTGACACATATACACGATCCAATGCAAAATTCCGAGGTTTAACTGTTGACAATTACGGACATGTTTTAATAGCGGACTGCTGCAATTGTGTAATCGATATTTTATCAGAAAATGGTGTTTTTCTGCGAAACTTGCCGTATAATTTGGTAAATGGAACTTTGAATGAAGCTAATCCTATCGCTATTGATAAATGTGGATTTTTGTGGGTGTTTAATAATAGAAAAACTATGACAATCTTTTCATACCATTAACATGATTATGTTTTGGTGTATCATATTATCATTGCTTTTGTAAATACCAACTTTAAAAAAATCAGAACACACAGGATGAAGAAGACATGGTTTAACAAAAGACGTTCTACAATGCATTCGATTTTAATTTTCACCTTTAAAGCGTTTTATCTTATCTCAAATAAACTCTATGAATAGCATTGGTTAAAAACTTATACCATAATTCTACAATAAGCTATATATTGGATGGGACTCCAGGAAATTAATCTTAAAAATAATTTTAAAATAGTGTTGCATCATCAGCTTATAGGATTTCATGCTCCAAGTTCCTGGATTAATAAAGTATCAATGGTTGGACTTCATCAAAATTATATATATATTATTTTAAATTTATTAAAAATCTAATAATTATAAAATAATTCTGTTACCAATAAAATTACTAATAGACTTATAATAAATTCAATGAGATGTGGCCAAATTAAATCGAAATAAAACCATTGTAATATTTTTATGTGATGTGATGTGATGTGATGTATTATATTATATTTGTTTATTGTATGATACATTGTGATTATTCTGCTCCTTGTGTGTGCTTTGATTAGCAAAAAATAAAGTATATGTTGTATCTGTATCTGTAATACACGGTCAGTAGGTGTGGTTTATTTCAAACACACGTTTGATAATAATTACATCGCATAAAATTAAGAATTGAAATGAGGAATGTGTCAAAGAGACAACAACTCGACCAAAGAGCATAAAACACCCGAAGGCCAGCAATCTGTCTTCAGCACTGCGAGCAAATACTACACCCGGAGGCTTGTATCAGCTGGCCCGTAAAGAAGAGGTGTACCAGTTCAGTGAAAAAAAATGTCATACTAAAATCCAAAACATATAGATGAACTAAAAACAAATTCAAGACTTACAAGGGCCATAGGATCATGACTTTGGAAAGGTTTGTTTTTTTCGTAACAATCTGATCTTTTGATTGATCCACAACCATTTTGAGGCATTAGCTGTACTACCACATATGTGTTAATGTAGTCTCAAAGATAACTAGTTATTTCATAATTAAAGCAAATAAATGCAATTATAAGAATTAAGTTTATTATAAAAAAAAAAGAAGATGTGGTACGAGTGCCAATAAGACAGCTTTCAACAAGAGACTAAATGACACAGACATCAAAAGCTATAGGTCACCGTGCAGCCTCCAACGATGAGCAAAGCCCATACCGCATAGTCCGCTATAAAAGACCCTGAAATGACAATGTAAAACAATTCAAACGAGAAACTAATGGCCTTATTCATTAACCAAAAAATGAACGAAAAACGGACACATACATACAGAATGTGGCAGGTAAAACATATTAGCGGGATCCCAAAAGTTATTTCATAATTAAAGCAAATAAATGCAATTATAAGAATTAAGTTTATTATAAAAAAAAAAGAAGATGTGGTACGAGTGCCAATAAGACAGATTTCAACAAGAGACTAAATGACACAGACATCAAAAGCTATAGGTCACCGTGCAGCCTCCAACAATGAGCAAAGCCCATACCGCATAGTCCGCTATAAAAGACCCTGAAATGACAATGTAAAACAATTCAAACGAGAAACTACTGGCCTTATTCATTAACCAAAAAATGAACGAAAAACGGACACATACATACAGAATGTGGCAGGTAAAACATATTAGCGGGATCCCAAAACTCCACCATATCCTTAAACAGTGGTGTGATAGTAAAACATTAGAACGAACTATAAAAATATGTTGAAAAAGTCTGAACTCATCAGATGAATACATACAGAAGTACATATAAAAAAAACATTGAGTTGACGTTGCCGGCCTGGTACTTGTATATCCTAACAACAAAAAGACACTAAGTACAGATCTGAGAGTACTCGCAGTTACTGACAGCTATTTCACAGCCACTCACAACTAATAAAAAAGCATGCCTTTAAGACTTTATTAACAATCAGTACACATTCAACATCATTAGTATAAAGACGTCATAAAGAGTCAGAGAATGTAATGCCAAGATACAGGTATATACATGTATATAACAATACCATTTAGTTTGGTATTAATTTACTAATAACAAAATCAAAATTAATACCAATAAAAACAATTTTCAGTGATCTAATTACAGTTTTTAATTGGTAACTTTTTAGAACAAGTTTATCTAAAGGTTCGATAAGTTTATCAGGATCATTTTAAATGAACTCTCTTTAATTTTATAGGATTGTGAAATTTGAGTGTGCTCCAATTCTAGTTGAAGCTTTTAATTTTTAAGTAGACTTACTTAACTTAAAGCAACACGTAATTGTTCTCAAATTAACATTGTGAACATATATAGTATGATTTTTTTCACTGCTTCTAGACTAAAACATGGATTACAGATGCTGACTTTTTCACAGTAAATTTATAGTCAAGAGTTCTGTTTAATGTTATGTTAAAATTGTGTTTTGAAGGTACGTTCCCAAGAAACCTCTATCTTAAACATCATAGCTTTACATTTTAATTCATTTCTAAAATAAAATTTAAATTCAAAGTGTTCAAAAACATTATACGATCTGCAAAAAATTTGCGTGGTGTATAAATATGAGGTCAAGCAAAATTTGTGAAATGAGAAAACCAGTATTTGGATATATTAAAACTCCCTTCTTTGTTTTTGATGTCAAGCTACAACCATTTGACAATGCGCGTGCCAACTATTCTGGTCTAGAAACAAAATGTTGGATTTGATTGTATGTATATCCGTACACAGATTCTTGACTTTGGGACTGTTACCATATCTGTTGTACACCTTGTCTAAAAAACTGGATGTTCATGATCATTTATTAACTTGTCCGTTATGTAGGACACACATTTCTATACCAGTATCTGGTTTAAAATCTTATCCCTCATCTCACAGGGACAATGAATTAACGAATATTTGCAAATAATTAATTATGTACGTAAGAGAATTTTGTGGTAGCTAAATTTCTAGACTGTAGGATAAACTTATGCTTGAACTATCGCGACAACAACAAGAAACTGAAAAAATCACAGAATCACTCTCTTGATAATTTGATAGAAGATCGATTGAATAAACACGATAAAAATTCAGTAGGATGTTATTGAGAGTCATCAGCTCGTCTCATCAAGACATCGAAGGATTTAATCACCAGTTATGCAGATAAACAGTTCACGGAGGATTTAGTTTGCCGTCGGTAGTCAACTTAAAATAATCCTGAATAAAATTGTGAATCCTTTCACTTCGCATAAGTCGAAATACGACTGCAAAGCATTCACTGAAGTTTCCGTAGAAAAATTGCTCGTAAAGGTTAATACTTCTTCGGAGGAAAAAGTTATAACGCCTATATGTACACCATTGCCTATCCTGAACTGTTCGCAAAGGTTGAAAAGATACATAGCTTTCCAGACGGAAAGTTCTGCACAGAACCGGGTTAGCACGAAATATCAAGAAGGGTTCAAAGTTCCATTTCAAAACGGATTGGTTGGTTGTTGTCTATAATCATGAAGAAAAAGTATTCTGTGAAGTATTCGAACTAACAGGTGTTCAAAACAAAATAAAAATCATTGATCCAAAATATAAACTAAAGAACACCTTCATTTTCAGTAGTACAGATATGATAGAAAAAACTAAAAATTCAAATCTTGTTATGGCATAGCGCAATGATACTACTGTCATTATTAAAGAGCATGGAATAATTCTTGTCAAATGTACGCGAACCAATGCAATGTTTCCAGGTTTAACTGTAAATAATTACTGACATATTTCAGTAACAATTGTAAATTCGACATTTTATCTGAAAATGGTGTTATTCTGCGAAACTTTATGAATAATATATATTGTGGAAAGATATAGGAAACTAATCCTATCGCTATTGATAAATGTGGATTAATTTTTATGGGTGTTCAATTATAGAAAATCTATGAATATTTGTTCTTACCAATAATATGATTGTGTTTTGGTGTATAATATTAATATATTTTTTTGTAATTACCAACATAAAAAAATCAGAACAAACAGGATGAACAGTGCACAGTTTAACTAAAGACGATCTACAATGATTTTGATCTGAATTTTGATCTATAAACAAAGGCAACAGTACTATATCGCTGTTCAAAAGTCGTAAATCGATTGATAGAATAATAAACAGCTGCGCTATGAGCGCATGATACGCCCGACGTCTTGTGTGGAAGTTTTATGCAATAATCATAAATAGTGTCTGAGAAAGTTTTAAGCAATAACCATATATTGTTTTTGAGACACGGCGGGACATGTGAAACCCCCAACCCTGTTTTTTTTTTTACAAAAAACTAAATATCACTGAAATAAAATTCAAAACCAAAAAGTATACAGATCTTAAGATTAATATAACAAAGAAGTGTGTAAAGTTTTAAGCAATAAGCATAAATTATTTATGAGATACGGCGCGACATGTAAAAAAAACCTCCCCTGTTTAACAAAATACTCAATAACTCCAAAATAAAGTTTTGAATCATCACCAAAAAGTATACAGATCTTTAGATTAATATAACAAAGAAGTGTGTAAAGTTTTAAGCAATAATCATAAATTGTTTTTGAGATACGGCACAACATGTAAAAAAAACCTCCCCCTTTTTTACAAAATACTCAATAACTCAAAAATAAAATTTTTAATCATCACCAAAAAGTATAGAGATCTTTAGATTAATATAACAAAGACATGTGTAAAGTTTTAAGCAATAATCATAAATCGTTTTTGAGATATGGTGCGACATGTAAAAACCCTCCCCCTTTTTTACAAAATACTCAATAACTCAAAAATGAAATTTTGAATCATCACAAAGGTTTTTCTCACTATCCAACAGACTTAGTTTCTGCAAAACGACTGAAAAAAATAATAAAATTCATCTTTCAAGGAGAAAACCTTCTAAAAGGAATCAATTGCTTTTTACAGTCAAAAACGTATTTATAGGTCTGACATTTCTGAAATTTATGACTGTTTAATTTTTCAGTACGCTAACTATCATAGCTTCAGCTAAAAACCAAAAAGATTTGTCAAGGACAATAACTCCTATAAAAGATTAATTGACAATTTCAGTCATGTTGACTTTTCTATAGCTTTTACTTTAAAGCCTCGGTCACACCTTACCGGATAGCACGTACGGACGCCTAACGGATGAAAATAAAAGTTGTCCGTTGACAAAATTGTTATCCGTTCGGAGTCCGTTGATGTACTGACCAAATAAAACGGACGCGTAACGAATGCATAACGGACACACAAGGCATGAAAATTCCGAATGCAATAAGGTTCTATCCGGGCACTCTGGTTCTAAATTTTGGTTCCATCTGGTTTTTTTTGGTTCTGAACCTTGGTTCTATCCGGGTTCTTTGGTTCGAAACCATGGTAACTGGTTCAACATCCAGGTTGTTTGGTTATAGCAACCCAACTTCTTGGTTCCATCTGGGTTCTATTCTAGATCATTCTAATGATCCCGTTGAACTTGGAGAAGATAACCGCAAGTATCCGAATAGAAAGATAATGTAGGTCAAAGACGCTAAAATAGTTATATAACATTAAACATTTCAGCATCGACGGTAAAGGAAGCTGTTAGGTATTTATCTTCTCATTTTAATTATTTTGATTAGGAAATTATATAAAAATAAAGCATCGTATAGATTTTGAAAATAAACCGAAATATACAGTATATCGAACATCCTTTTATTTATTCAGTCGTTCTGTTTACATTTATTTTTCTTTACTAATCCCTGAGGGTTTGGATGGGGTTAAATGATTAGAGAATAATGCCCTTAAAAAATGAAGATTAGAGAATAACGGGCCAAAAAAATAAAGATTAGAGAAATGCGTGGTCTAAAAATATAATGAATATTGAATAATTAATAAAAGAAAACTCTAAAAATTAAGTGTTTACAGAATTTTCCCTTCTTAAAATTTAAAGAAAATTATCAAAATTATTTGTACAAGAGCATGTCTAAAATGCGAAAAACGTCCAACAGCTTCATGTTAATGTGACAAATGGCCCCCAAGGAACCGTGTCTAACAAAACCTGTAGATCCATACAGATACTCGACTCTGGAATAAGCGAGTTAACTAGAAATGTTCACGTGTTGTCTTCCGGTCAGTCATGTCAGTATCGCACAGAAGCCTCTACTTTGCTTACTTCTATTGTCGAAAACCTCCATGCCGTATCGCACCTCCGACACCAAACATTTTCAATGCTGAAATATGCCAGGGATTTCAGCACTATCATTGGAGAATCTCTTAAAAGAGTATCTGTTTGGTCTCTAAAGTATTTCACACACCCAAACTCCTACTATCCCGTTCCTAACAGCAACATGCCTTTATCAGACGTTTTCGACATTCAATTTGACTTGGAAATAAAGAAGGTATCTAAAACTGATGTAGTTGCAATGAAATCATTGATAGAAAATTACCGACCCATTAGACAAAAAAGCGTCAGAGATGAAACAACCAAAGACAAAGCTGGCACTTTACCAATTTCTTTATACCGGAATCAGGACATTCAAAACAGGGGACATATTGAATTCAGAATAAACAATGAAGTGCGTGTTACAGAAGAGACAATGAATAAACCAAACGAAATTTTAGTTGACGAAATTTTAGAAGACTCCGATAATTCAGATGAATATGACTCATCCAGCAGTAGTGATGATAGCAATGATACACAGGAACAAACTGAAAATGAAAACATTGGTCATATCAGTAGGTCAGGTCGTGTTGTAAGGGCCACTGTGAGATTAGACTTGTAAGAGACGTTAAGGACATTTTATTGTTGTATAATTGTTCATATATGTTAACTCAAAAAAGGCACAATGAAACTGTATTGTTAGTTTTCTCGTTTGAATTGTTTTACATTTGTCATTTGGGAGCCTTTTATAGCTGACTATGCGGTATTGGCTTCGCTCATTGTTGAATGCCGTACAGTGACCTATAGTTGTTAATTTCTATGTCATTTTGTCTCTTTTAAAGAGTTGTCTCATTGGCAATTACACCATATCTTTTTTCTATGTAGTCAAAATCACTGGAAAGAATTGATGAGAACTTGGACTTGTTATTTCAAGGAACTAGCATTTAAAGCATGCAGAACAATACACATCAACACGTCATTGTTGAGAAACAAATGAAAACCTTGCTGTTGTTTGGAAATCACTGTTCTCATTCATTTAAAGGAATGTTTTTTACTCTTTTTTTTTTAAAGATTAAAGAAAACTGGGGAAAAAATTAGAGAATAATGCGTAAAAAATCACTTTTAAAGAATAGACTTATTATTTGAAGATTAGAGAAAAAAGGGGTGAAATTTAAATGTTTACAGAATAACAGACCCCCTCATCCAGACCCTCATCCCTTATTTTCGTTAATATTTCTAGAAGTTTTAAAACCACCAATAGGACATGTCGTTCAATTTGTGCATCTAGCCACTTGACCAGTTGACGACTTGCATATATATTTGATTGCACATTTATTTTCAAGTTCGACTGAATTTTATTTAATTGGCTTTGTAATAATTTCAGATTTGATAGAAATACATGTGAAGTATGTAACAAATCGTTTTGTTCAAACAGAATGTTAAAAGACATATAAAACGAAAGTGATGATCAATTTAGGTTTGTAAGCCTTAATTAGTTAAAATTTAAGCTATAAAATATTACAAAAATGTATATGTACAATAAATTTGTCAAATTGGATACTCCTTGGGAAGGGCATGTATGCATATATAATCATAATCATTCGGCTCAAAGTTAAGACATCAAAATTATGATTGAATATGTTTATAATAAAATTGTGTGTGTGTTAATAACAGTGCTAGTGGGATGAGTGTCACCAGCACAATGGTCAGAACTTCTGCCATAGTGGAGGGGCATAAAGTGTAACCCTAGTCCATCCGTCCCGAACGTCCCAAAAAATGGGTTCCGAACGTTCTATTAACTTTAGTTTGCCTCAACCAAATACTACAAAACTTGTAGACAATATAAAAAAGAAGATGTGGCATGAGTGCCGATAGAGACCAAATGACACAGAAATTAACAACTATAGGTCACCACACAATGAGCAAAGTCCATACCGCATAGTCAGCTATAAAAGGCACCAAAATGACAATGTAAAACAATTCAAACGAGAAAGCTAACGGCCTAATTTATGTACAAAAAATGCACGAAAAACAAATATGTAACACATAAACAAACGACAATCACTGAATTTCAGGCTCCTGACTTGGGACAGGCACATTCATACGGAATACGGCGGGTTTAAACATGTTAATGTGACCCCCAACCTCCACCTAATGTGGCATGAGTCACGGCAAATGAGAACTATCCACAAGAGACCTGATGACACAGAAATTAACAACTATAAGTCACCATACGGCCATCAACAATGAGCAAAGTCCATACCGCATAGTCAGCTATAAAAGGCACCGAAATGACAATGTAAAACATTTCAAACAAGTTGTTGGATGTGAGAAGATTTGGTACGAGTACCAATGATACAAATGTCAACACAGAGCCTTAAGATAGGAAAAATGCTAAATCTGTTGTTTCGAATTCTGTTCGTTAACTTAAGTTTCCTGCAACCAAATGTTTTGAAACTTATACACCATGGTTATGGTCACAAAACGGTCAAAACTACGTGAATCCTGCATCTATATGTGGAAGTTTACTCATATTTTGTTCACAAGCAGGGGCATCTGTGGCAAATCGACATATTCTACATTTATTTTAGTAAACAAATTATTTACTTCCATTGAATTCTACTTCTAATAGAATTATTAGTAACTTGCATATTGTTTTCAGGATCTCTGTGCAGTTTGGTAACAGACTGTGATATTTCAAGTTACATGTGACCAGCATAACAAAGTGTTTCACTAGATTGAGCTCTCTGTCCAAGTGTACTTTAAAGGTTCTTGGCACTGGGCACTGAGTTCAATTTATTGATATGCGTATACCTTCTGTGTGAATTTTTAAGATGTAAAAACACATACCTACATGTCCATGAAATAAAATCTAAGGTAAAATGATTGAAACATTTTGCATTATCTATCACAACTGGCAGCACATGGTGCTACTGAAACAGTAAATTTTCTCTCTAACCGTTTTCACGGAAATTAAAGGATTTAGTTTTAAAAAAATATGAACTTACAATTAAAAACATACAAGACTAACAAAAACTATAACACTGTATATTTATATAAACGATTAATCTTGTAATAATACATGTAAATCGCATAAATATTCAAAATGTTTCTATGTAACTGGTCAAAAAGTTTGGTTTGTTCTTCAAAATGCTGCCAAAGGGCAGTGTCTAGCCTGAATAAGAGCTTCAAGACTGCGAAGACGTGCCCTTACTCTATGATCGATTATGAATAATAATGATAGATAGTTTATTCTCAGAAAACCACGAAAGTACAAAGGTTACAGAGAAGTTAAAAAAAAATATACATAAAAATAAAAATGCATTAAAAATGCATAAAATTCAAAATTTCGGATGAGAAAACATATAAAAGAATAAATATACTTATACTCAAATATAAAAGTTAAAATTGTATAAATGAATACTTTCTATAACTATAAGTATGGTGAATAAATCATGGTTGTTAAGAAGGAGTGAGCTTGCTATTAATACATCTTATAAAATTGCAGAGGTTTCTTAGTGTCTTTGGGTTTTTTTAATAATTTAATAATGCTGAGATCACACGTTATTCGACGTTCTAACGTCAATTCTAATTCGAATTGCAATGCGCGTCAAATTCGCTAAACTGTCCAAACGACGTTAACTTTTACTTTGTATTAGCATAAGTGTATTTCTAATGCGAATTGGACAATTCGAATTATCCAATTCGAATCAATTCGAATTAAAAAAGAAGAGTGTGTGAACGCAATTGGCGATTGATTGAAACTAGTTCATTAGTTTTAAAGAAGATCTTTGAAAAAGTTAACGACCAAAACGACGACAAATGGAGCAAAGTGATGGCAATAATGTTGGGTCAGGTGAGCTAAAAAGGGGATATCGCAAATTCATATTTGCATTTGATGTTCAGAAATTCTTTTAATATTTCATTGCCTTTGTAAACCTTCTTCAAATTAGTAGGACTATTACATTATCAGTAACTATACTAAGGAATACCCAGTCCTTTTACTTCTTGCAATACAAATCAGTTGCTTTGTAGGATAATAAAATTTGTTAAAATGTCAAAGGTACAACAAACCTGATAAAATATTTAGCGCCCTTTTGTCGTCACCATCTTTTCTTGTGTATTGAATTAACTTTTTTGTTACATTTTACAAGTCAACTAAGGCTATACGGTGACCTATAGTTGTTATTTTCTTTGTCATATGGCCACTTGTGAAGAGTTGTCTCATTGAGTCATACCACATCTTCCTTTTTAGCTCACCTGGTCTGAAGGTTTTGACCCTATGGGAAATACATACAAATGCTTCTTTAAGAGGATCAAGATAAGCGCCAGAGAAGGACTTTGTTTAACAAAGGACCTTATGGACAATGCATACAAATATCTTCTTTAAAAGAACCGATACATGGCATGAAAGAGGGACGAGAGATACCAGAGGGACAGTCAAACTCATAAATCGAAAATAAACTGACAACGCCATGGCTAATAAACAGCTGCGCCATGAGCGCATGATACGCCCGACGTCTTGTGTGGAAGTTTGATGCAATAATCATAAATAGTTTCTTAGAAAGTTTTAAGCAATAACCATATATTGTTTTTGAGACACGGCGGGACATGTGAAACCCCCAACCCTGTTTTTTTTGTTAAAAAAAACCTAAATATCACTAAAATAAAATTTTGAATCAAAACCAAAAAGTATACAGATCTTTAGATTAATATAACAAAGAAGTGTGTAAAGTTTTAAGCCATTATCATAAATTATTTATGAGATACGGCGCGACATGTAAAAAAACCTCCCCCTTTTTTACAAAATACTCAATAACTCAAAAATGAGATTTTGAATCATCACCAAAAAGTATACAGATCTTAAGATTAATATAACAAAGACATGTGTAAAGTTTTAAACAATAATCATAAATCGTTTTTGAGATATGGTGCGACATGTAAAAAAACCCTCCCCCTTTTTTACAAAATACTCAATAACTCAAAAATAAAATTTTGAATCATCACCAAAAAGTATACAGATTTTAAGATTAATATAACTAAGAAGTGTTTAAAGTTTTAAGCCATAATCAAGAATCGTTTTTGAGATACGGTGCGACATGTGAAAAAAACACACCCCTGTTTTAGTAACAAAGTGCCGTAACTCAAAAAGTTTTAATCTTATTTTCACCAAAAAGTATACTGATCATTTGACCATCATGAGAAACAACTATGTTAAGTTTCATGAAATTTGGATAAGTCGTTCTCAAGTTACGGTGCGACATGTTTACGCCGGACAGACAGACGGACAAACAGACAGACAGACGGACGGACGGACGGACACCGGACATTTGTATACCATAATACGTCCCGTCAAAATTTTGACGGGCGTATAAAAATGAAAAAGACAAACAATAGTACACATGATACAACATAGAAAACTAAAGACTAAGCAACACAAACCCCACCAAAAACTAGGGGTGATCTCATGTGATCCGGAAGGGTAAGCAGATTCTGCTCGACATGTGGCACCCGTCGAGTTGCTCATGTTATAACAAATCCGGCATAATTTCAACTTCACCATTTGGAACTCTTGGTTTAATAGCTTCCTTATATACAGCAACCCTCTATCAAGAAAATCATGATAGGAAATACAAGCACGGGAATATCGTATCAATTGGGAAATATATACCCCGTATGCAGGTGCTGCTGGAATGTTGCTACTTAGAAATGGAAAGTTCACAATTGGAAAGCTGAAATCATCTTTTTGTTCCATATGATGTGCTGACCAAGTGGTTACTTAGTTGCCGATTCATCATCCAAGATGCCCACCAGAGAGGGTCATATGGAAAATATATACAAATGGTTTCTTTTAGAGAACCACTGAATGGAGTGAAACCAAACATGGCACGATTGTTTCTAATGAGGTCAAGTGTTGTTCTTTGTACCTAATCCATCATCAAGATGGTCGCCAGCAAGGACATAGTTTAACATAGTATACTATGGGAAATAAGTACACATGTTTTCTTTTAGAGAACCACTTAATGGAATAAAATTAAACATTGCACGATTTTTTTTAAAGAGGTGCTGACCAAGTGTTGTTACTTTGTAGCTAATCCATCCATCAAGATGGCTACCAACAGGGGACTTAGTTTAATAAAGGCCCCTTTCGGAAATATATACAAATGACTTCCTCTACAAAACCCCTTAATGGATTTAAACCAAACATGGTATGAATGTTTGTTTTGAGATGCTGACCAAGTGTCTCTTTGTAGCTTATTTGTTATCCAAGATGGCTAACAGCAGGTGAAGCACATTTTACGATTTTGAGTGTGTACTCAAATTGAAAATTACATTAACATGATCATAAGGCAGACTAAGTTATGTTAAATAATTGTGCAAGCTGTCTAGTTGGAAGATATATGTTGTATTTTTGTAGACAAGCCAGATTGTCTTTGTGTTAACTTGTCTCTCAAAATCATTTGATTGAGTCATTGAAGCCAAGTCTCAAACCGTATATCCAGTATAAAATTGAGAATGGAAATGGGGAATATGTCAAAGAGTCAACAACCCGACCAAAGAGAAGATAACAGTAGAAGGCCACTAATGGGTTTTCAATGCAGAGAGAAATTCAGCACCCAGAGGTGGGCCTCAGATGTCCCCTTTATAAAAATGTGTACTAGTTCAGTAAAATAGATGTCATACTAAACCAATCCAATACGACTGTTATGATCTTGCCTCATCAAAAACAAGGAAGGACACCAAAGACACGCCAACTTATAGAGTTTTAAAAAGCAGTAAAAGTTGGGTTTTTTTTATATAAAATTCGTAATTTTTAACAATACTTGAGCCCCTTTAAACTTCTGTGCTTTTAACAGCCAAATAGGACCCAAGCAAGATTTCATTTTTCCAAAACAAAAAATCTAGGACAAGGACTCCAACATTTGTATTTATCTTCATTATCCAAGACACTGAAATAATACAATCTCTCTATGATTTATCACAGTTTTGCTCAAAATTCAAGATTCTGAACCTAGATATAAAGAATAACTTGGAGAGTAATTCAAAACAATGAATAAATAATCATAAAATTGAGAATGGAAATGGGGAATCTGTCAAAGAGACAACAACCGGACCAAAAGAGCAGATAACATTAACTTGCATCACAACCACTTAAGGGGACTCACGGGTCAAAATCTTTTTTTTTTAAATATAGGATTTCTCTATTTTTTTCTATAAATAAACTTTATCCTATACTAAAAAAGAAAAATTAAGTAAAAATATGTGGTCACTGTTCATTTAATCTCACAATCTGCATAAGCATGCATTTCGGTTAAGGTACTTTTTTTCTATTTGAACTATTGGAAAAAAAAATGAAAAATTGAGAAAAAAAAAAAGAATTAAATTACAGAAAATGCTTAAATTTTACAATACTATAAGTTCAAGTACAGTTCATTTGAAAAATATAATGAAAAATATAGGTCATCGATGAGTTAAAAAAGTTATTTCAATTTTTATGCAAAAAAATGGCATTTTTTCACCAAAGGCAGACAATTTGGAGCTTTTTCAATGATATAAACATTTTAAAACTCATCTGGGGCCAAAACGAATTAATTTTTTTGGGATTTGATTTTTGTACCATATCATTTAGTAACAACTAATAGTGTAATATATAAAATTTGTAATAAAAAAAACAAACGTTTCAATTTTTGCTGATTTTTTGGTACACTCGAGCCTCCTTAATGGAAAAAACTACAAAACAATACAACAATATATGGACTTAACCATTTATTCAAGATACAGATGTTATATTGCTATTTATCAGTGCATCATCAGCAAAGCTGTTTCAATAAAAAACACATCAGTGAAAAGAAATGAATTTGACAACATAATCTCTTTTAAAAAACAATCATATTGTCAACAATATACATTTTCATTCAAATGTAAAATTTTGCTATTATTGTATTTTTCAACATCAATTCATGAAAAAATCTTAAAATGATTGACCAAATACTTTTTTTTACAAATTCTTAAAATTAATTAATGGAAGTGACTAAATGCATGTTTAGTAGATTTGTAAAGCTATAAATCATTATTTTTGTAAGAGAGTCTATCAAAAACAATATTATGTTTAAAATGAACTATGTAATGACAATGATGCAAAATTAACACAATAAGAATTTTTTAGTTAAGGTATTCTGCATCATGTCCAAAGAAATCTATTATCAATTTAAATTTTTCAATTTAAAAAAGGAACACAACTTATGAATGGCTATAGTGATGCAATCAGAATTTGAACTTAACCAGTGCTTGGAGTTAATAAGCATTGTGTAAAAGTTTCACAACATTTAGTTGAAGCAAACTAGAAATAGAGTGCTGAAACCGCAAATTTAGCAATTTTTCCATTTGCAAAAGAACTTTACTCGAGACCATTTAAAGTGGCACAACCCAAACAAAATTAGAACTACATCTGTGTTGGGTGTTAATAAGCATTGAAGTTTTATAACTTTTAATGATTATTGATAAACATTTTGTAGGGATATTTCCAGGAAATACACTTAAGTTCATTCTATGAGAAAAATGAACAAGAGCAAAATACTTGTACTATCTATGTTTAGTCCAAAAACCTCTTTGAATGACTTTTTCTATCTTTAGTACAGTTCTTATGAAAAACAAGACTTGAAAGACAATCACTCAAACAATACAACATTTTATCACTGACAAGTCATTATACATGTATAAGAAACAAATATGACTCAATCTGGCATGTCTTGTATTAAACATAAAGTTCTGACTTCCACACCCAATGATTTTGTTGGATATAAACAGTTATGTTTATGACTTCTTCATACTAGGTTTCAGTTCATCAAAACAGGATCGTAAGAAAATGTGTGGTTTCTTCTGTGGATCAAATCCTTCATGGCCCTGAAATTGAATAGCTTAATGTTAATGTGAGTACGCAAAAACAAAAACTGCAATGTAAAATATTTTATTTAATGCAGTTCCCTTAGCTAAAGACACCCTGAATGTATTTCAAATTGTGATGATTGATGATGAAATAGCCACAAATGTCCAACATGCATGAATTGATATTTCATGGTGACTTATAAACCTCATATGCAGTAAGTAAGGCAATACTGTCAACTGAAGTCAAAGTCATACCATTGCAAAGGTGACAACATCCCATACAGAAATTATGTGGCATCTGTAAATTTCTAAATCATAAAATTATATTTTTTGGCAAATCCCTAGTCAAAACTTAACTTATTGTTTTGACTGCTCTGTTAAGAGTCTGTCACTTTTTTAACATGTGAATAATGCATATCAGATCAGAATTTCAAGCCACAAAATCAGAGGATCATGATCAAACTGTTGACAAATTTAAACGTGAAGTGGTCCTATTTAAGACGCAAGTAACAATCCTGAAATTTTCATGCATAACATTAAAAGGGGGGGGCAAGGGGTTTAACTGTTATGCTGTTATGGGGCATTTTAATTCTTTGTTATCTGTTATTCTGAAAATATATTTACTGTTAGCTGTTATTGTCTTATTCTTTGTTAGCTGTTATAGGACTATTATCTATTTTGTTATCTGTTATTGTGAGAATGTATTTGCTGTTAACTGTTATTGAAAATTGGAATGTTAGCATTTTGACAGCCAATCTTCCGTAGAATTTGAAGATAATTGAAAATTGTGATTTGAATGGATACTAGTCTCATTGGCACGCTTACCGCATCTTCTTACAATGTATATCTATTGGGGTCTTTCTACTGGTAATATCGGGTGGCCCTGTATTTGCAGAAGAATTTCAGTAACATACATCACATAAACATATTAAAATCAATTGGACCCAGGACCATTCCAGTATATATTATTATTATACTTTGTAATAAATTCCATTGTCTGTGAACATGTAGCATTTTGTACAAATTATAATTCACTTATTACTTGTACAATAACTTATAGTATGGATTTTGTTATAAAAAAGCATTGGTACACCCTATAGATTTTTTTTATTCAATGACCACATAATAATCTTTATGTTGTACTATAACACCACTGTCCCTGATTAGGGGAGGATTGGACACCAACTAGCATGCTAACGTTGACGCAGTCACATTCTGTATGTGCCTACCTCCAAGTCATGAGCCTGGATTCAGTGGTTGTAGTTTGTTACTGTGTTACTAAGTTTCTCGTTCACTATTTTGTGGATAAATTAGGCAGTTAGTTTTCTCCTTTGAATTGTTTTACATTACTAAGTGGTATGGATTTGAATTATGGCTTTTGAAATTATACAACATCTTTTTCTTTTAGCATTTATATTAAATGCTACTCCCTCTCTTTTCATTTACATGAAAGAGAACCCTGACCACCATATTTTTAAAAGCTTTTTAACTGCTTCACATGGCGAAAATTGAAGCTCTGAAACCATTGATGCAAATAAAGATGTGTCTTCAGTTTAATTTTTCAACAAATACCCTTTTTAAAATCCTACAGCTTCTCCAATGCTGTACCCAAATTTTCCATATTCTATAATTTCACATAAGATGCATGATTGGTGTTTCACTTAGTGTCATCCAAATTTTCACTAGGTCCAAATTTTATTATACTATCAGAATTGTCACTTGAGGCCATTTCTATTATCAGAAGAAACCATAACTGGCATGCGTGTTTCAGTTACATGTCCTGTCTCCACTTATCTGGGTATTTTTGTATTTTATAAGTAAGTTTTATCATGAGGTCATTAAATAAAAAAAATACTATATTGTGCATCAATGGGTTTTTTATTACTTGTAAAGTATATATATTGCTTTTCAGAAGAAAAAAAATCTAAAAATCAAATTTATAATAAAGTGTCACTGGCTGCACTATTTTCAAAAATTAAATAAAAAAACCGTAATCATTAACAATTGATCCCTCAAATTCCCTAGATTAAAAATATCCCTATATCAAAAACAGAAACTAGTAATTTCGTTCAGAAAAATTCAACAATCATACTATAACTTATTGTACAAGTTACGGAAAAAAATCAACCAAGGCAGAACTGCCTCTAAGGCCGAAACGTCTTGTTTACACAAATTACAATTTTCTAGGTCCATACCACAAGTTATATATATACTAAAATCTATGAGTCATCTACTGGATTGGTCCTGAGCAGATTTATTTTCATATTTCATTTACTGTTATCTGTTATTATCCCTTTTCAATTCCTTGTTATCTGTTTTTCACCAAATCAATTCACTGTTTTGCTGTTATGGGGACCCCCCTTGCCCCCCCTCATTAAAATGGCTGGCAAAATATTCCAAAATGAATGAATACTTCCATCATCGTTAACTAATTGATTCCCCATATAAGAATATTTCGTTGAACTTTAAATTCATAAAACAGTAATGAACAATAAACATATGAACAGAATATTTTTCTTACATAAATAAGTTTTATTTGTACAAACCTTTGACCAATCATAACTAGTTGCATATGCAAATACAGTTCCTTGTGAGTTGAAATTACATGCTGTTATTGGCTGATCAAACAGTTCTGATGTCTTCAGTTTAGTTCTGGCATCTTTGTCCCAGAAACTGAACTTACAATCAGAGCCAACAGTTGCTAAGGTACCATGAATAGGGTGGAATGATATGTCATTAACCTATATGAAATTAATGATATAAAAAAAGTTTAAAATGTGAATACATATCATACTTAGATTCTTCCACCTCACCATTGTATTTAAGGCAATATTGGTTGCTACAACATATAATAATTAACCATTACAGGTTTTTTTAAGTTTGAGAAAGTAATGGTTATAACTATTTGTAATTTCATAAGTAGTGGCATATAGTATCATGTAAGATCCAGCTATTTAATCAGTTTCTCTGATGAGTTGTGGGAAAAACTAATTGTAATTTTGATGTTTTTACTATCAATCTGAAAAAAGTGTTTTCTTTCCCTGGACATCATAAGATATTTTTATTTAGCTGTCGAAAGACTAAGAGAAAAAAGAAAGAATATTTGATATTTTTACCTATCATGTCTGTTTGTTTTTTCACACATTGTTGTCATCACAATTAAATTTTATGTGACTGTCATACAAGTGAGAGGTTTAGCTAGCTATAAAACTAGGTTTAATTCACTATTTTCTACATTAGAAAATGCCTGTTCCAAGTCAGGAACATGACAGTTGTTATCCATTCATTTGATGGGTTTGAGCTTTTGATTTTGCCATTTGATTAGGGATTTTCGTTTTGAATTTTCCTTACAGTTTGATATTTTTGTTACAATCATACACTGGTGATTCAAAATGAAATACAAAATGAAGTGATCTTTGTATCAAACATCTCATCAAAACATCAAATAGGTAAGAGTATCAAAATAAAATGCTTCGCTGAGCATAGCCTGATACGACCACAGAGGTTGAAACCTGAACAGTTGGGGCAAATTTGGACATAATATTCAAGCTTGATACTGTCTGAATTTGGATTGTGATCAAATTTTTGACATAATATAGGTTTCTGACACAAAATAAATGTGGTCAAAGATCTTACAAATCCAATGCGCAATACTTTGCAATTGAAGATTTCTTCTTGCAACTTTTCAAAAATTTTGAAAAAAAAAATGAATCCCGTAAAAAAAATTGAAAAAAACCCTCCCCTTCACCATTGGAGAAATCACCCCAAAAATCATTCCCAGTCTTTCCTTTGTAGTATGGAACCTTGTAGTACAATTTTAGAGAGATCCATACATTTAAGGGGGTGTCCATGGAAAAACCAGGCAGTGGGTGGCACATGACATATTTTGTTTTCAAATTTTTTTCATCTATTTCATATCCCAATTTCATTCTTTCTTAAAGTTAAATTTTGTTTTTTTATTAACTTCAACAAATAAAGAGAAAAAAAATACATAGAAAGCACTGCAAATTCATTGAAAAGGGGATATAACTCTTCATTTTGTACAAAATTTTGTTGCATTGTTAATGAACTTTAAAATCATTTTCTGAGCCATCCACTGATGATTCAAAAATATCTTTGACATTTATATCCTTTGTATGATATAAACATTGCATTGGATCCAAAAATTCAGTGGGAAAAAAATGTGTTGTGCCACCAATATCATAGGATTTGTCTGATATTTACTTGGACAGCCTCTTAAACACAAGTTATTGTTTGGAAACTAGAAAAATGCTTGTTTTTGGCCCCTTTTTTACCCTTTAATCCTAAACTTTTGGCCCAATAACCTCCTAAAATGAATTCCAACCTTCTACTTGTGGTACTTAATATTGTGGTACAATTTCCAGAGCATTCAAAATACTTGGTTATACATTATGAACACTAATTGTCCTGAAACTAGAAAAAAATCTTGTTTTGGGCCCCTTTTGGGCCCCTAATTCCTAAAAGGAAAATTTTCATTTATCTATGATGTACGAAGTTATAATTTTGAACCTACAGCATATATATCCTGCATGCCATTGGTGGCTCCATTTGATCTGTGACATTTGAACGTAAAGTTATCCTTTGGATTGGTTGGGTTGACATAGTGTATTGCTACTCTCCCTTCAATACTTCCTAATGCAAAACCTGTCGGTGAGTTGATCTTCTTGTCAAGGAATATACTGATACATCTATGCTGAAATAGAAAGTATTTAAGTCGTTCTGAATTATGTTAGGGCTGATTGCATTAAGTGTCAAATCATAAAAAATTTAGACCAAAAACTAATCAAATGTGTGTATTGATAAATTGTTCAAGTCATTATAGTCAAATCTATTATTTTTTAGAAATTTTTTTTTTCCATATGAGAGTTAAATTCTGTATCTTTTTTGTAGTGTGAATGATATAAGATTGTTTGATTGATTGTTGGTGTTGAATGTCCCTTTGCACAATTGGCTAAATTATAGCGGCCAGATTTTAGTGGTGGAAGAAGCTGGAAAACTGTCTGTCTTAGTCAGTTGAAATCAGAGTCAAACAAATCCTGCAGATTTTACAATACATAAAATATTATTATATACAAAATTTGGAGTAAATTGAGAATTAAAGATATTGGCTTCATAGATTTTTTGGATCACTAAATTAGTTTTTAGTTACTGACCTGAAATTTCAATGGTGATTCTATTCTGCTGAACTCTTGTGGTCTATTCTCTAGCTGGTATATAATGAGTTCTCTGCCAGCTGTTCCTACCACAGCCATTGGATAACGCTGAAACAGTTATAATAAACTTGCTATTAAATAGATAAAATCCAACAGCTAAAAACTTGCATTAACTTAAATCTAAACATCTAACATTGTCAGCTGGAACTACTTAGCAAGCTGCAGTTTAATTTTCTAGTAGACAGTTTAAACAGCTAATATCTTATAAATGAATATTGTTACATGTGAATTTTGACAACCTAAGACACAGTGAACCTTTTTATCTTGATAAATGGACATGTGTTTTAGTCATTTGGAGAATTTGGTTATGGTGTTGTTGTCTCTTTGGCACATTCCCCATTTCCATTCTCAATTTTATGTATTGAATAAATCAAGACATCTTCGCTAGCCAAGGGTTACAATCTACTCCCCTCCTCTCCACCCTTGGCAGATTAAGCCAACATAACAATGTTGTGCCATCTATCGGTAGATTAAAGTCACGCCCATTCCGAATACATTATTCTTGACCAATGGTAGCACTTGAACTCTTCAATTTAGTGGTGAAAACATGGTAGCGTCTAGACTCTACACACTTGGTGAAGCAGGAAACAAAAATATACGTTGACATTCATGCATTTGTGCAAGAAACATACACAGGAACTTCTATTAGTTGATTAAAAACATTCAAATTGTCACTTTAGGGATGTAAAGACTTGTTGCACAATAAGCATGTGGCAATAGTTTACATAATTTTTCTACATTTACACGTGATCATGTTATAGGCACTTTTTGATTCGATGCAGCGAGTTTCGACTGCAACTAATGAATATCATTACCTTGTGTCTCTGAAATTCTATCTTAATCTGCCAAGGGTGGAGAGAAGGGAGAGAAGGGGAGTGGATCGAAACCCTTGGCCTGGGGAGGATGAAATCTCAGGTTTTTTTGTTTGTTTGCTATTTTATTGATGTATTCACTACATCCCCTTTGAGTCAAATTTGAAAAAAAATGTACAATAACTTTTATGAACCAATAAAAATCTTGACTTCAGAACTTGTTACACTTTAGGTTTTCTTAGTAAAAGGATATGTCTTGGATTGAAGACCATTGACATTTATCATGATAAGATAAATAATAGTTTATTAAAGTGTCACATTTTGATATACAATAAAATTACAAAACACCATCACAAAAAAAAAAGGATCAATTCCCAGCCTATAAAGACTTACGAGACACTGTATATACAAATAAAAGCTATTCAGCTATACTGAAGGAAAATGGTATATATAAGCTTCCTGAATTCATGCTGATCAAGTGATAACATTAAACTGGAAAATCAGAGCATAAAAATAATTTGATGTAATCTACTTCATGACAGAATTTTTTAAGGTAATACAGATAGTAGATGTGTTCATTTTATTCTTGATAATCTAGATAAGATACCATACATACTTACTTTCTGTACATTGCAAATATAATTTCTTAAATAATTCATTTAACTTACAACATCCGCACAGTAACATCTCTCTGGTAACTGTATTGTGTCCATGGGCGTAGGTGATCTTGTATCCCAAAACTATACAAACAAAATATGTTATAGTTAATACATAGACAAGATTTCACTGAGCTTTAATATTTAAATGATGAATAGAAAATTTCACATTTTTGGTCTTATATTGATGACAACTATTGGTTTGTGTTTTAACACTCTGTTATTATGCTTCATATATTTATGCTTTAATGTTTGTATTTTTTTTGGTATTCCATGCCTTTGATTGTAAGCATATTTTCCTTACAAGTGGTGCTTACAAAGCACATGGACAGACAGATTTCCAACTTGCAAGAGGTATAACAAATTTGTCCCAATGCAAGAGAATATGTTCAAAACTGTTTGTACATGTATCATCCCAAAAATGAATAGCATTTGAGATACTTTAACTAATTACCATCAGACATATAAATATATATATTTACACATCTGTCTCTAGTGTGTACATCAGATAAAAAAATCCACATCAAATAAGATTCCTTATTTTTCATTCCTTTTACTACATTAATTAGAACTATATTTAATAGATTTTGTATCAAAGTATTCAGAGCATGTTTCTGAACAAGATTTGTCTGTGGTTATGGTATTGTCACTAATTGTCATATATTAATTATCTTACTTTAAGTAATTTGTCCCATCCACCAGTCATTATACAGGAATAATTTGGTGCCTTTATCCAATGAACTGTCTTTATAGGTGCATCATGCTGACAAAATGAAATTATGTTAGCATTTTAGTCTCTATATATAAATTGGTTCTAGTGAGTTAATTAATATTTCTTTAAGACCTTTGATTAGGAAAAATCTCAACATAATGTTGAGTAATAAGTGGACAAAGTGTGCAAGACTGTCCACCACTGTCCCAGGATATGGGAGTGTTGTATGCTCATACATGTTTAACCCGCCACTGATTCAGTTATATTTGTTTTTTAGTAAATTCTTTTGTATAAATTATGCCATTGGTTTTCTCATTTGAATTGTTTCCCATTTTTCATATCTGATCCATTTATAGCTGACTATAAGATATGATATTTTCTCACTGTAGAGGGCTGTATGATGAACTATATCCTTTAATCTTCATTATTTGAACTATGGTGGATATGTCTTAATGGTAAACTTCATACATTTTCTTAATTATATACTGCACACCAATTTCGGTTTCTTCTAAAAGGCATACAGTACAATTTTTAATATGTGTACCTCACTATGATCAATAAATCTATTATAAAGCGTACTTTGCAATTTACTGGTACATACACGTTTTATATTACACTCTGCATTTAATATGTGACTTTTGTGACCAATAATAAACCATAACATGACTGTCATATAGGTACATATATATAAATCAATTACCTGTGCTACTTGTACAGCCTGGTTACTGTTTAAGTCCCACATTTTGACTGTTTTATCAACAGATGCAGTAAACACTTTGGTTCCATCCTGTAAAAGATATAACATAAGTGTTTACAACTTACAAGAAAATAAATTCTAATTGATTGCTAGCAATGCATGAAGTTGTTCCCTGTACTAAATGTTCATATTTGAGTTTGCAGTTTGAAAGGCTGTTAACTATTTTTACAAAATCATACTACAGGTGTACCGTACTTGAAAGCTCCATATTTGAACTTGTTTTAAATCAATATGTATATAAATGAAAGTATTGCTGTATATATAGCTAGCATTGGTTGGCTTCAGCTCTTTGGTCGGGCTGATGTCTCTTTGACACATTCCCCATTTCCATTCTCAATTTTAGCATTGCATGAAGAAGTTCTCTGTACTGAATTTTCATATCTGAGTTTGCAGTTTGAAAGGCTGTGGACTCTTTTTTGCACAATCACCAAATGCTTAGCATTGATATAAAAAAGGAGTACACAATCCTTAATCTCTGAGTCTTAAATCAGTTGTCTACTAACCTCACTCCAGTCACAGTCTAGGACTGGACCTGTATGTGTCTGTTGAGCTTTAGGTATGGTCTGTCCTTGTTGTGTTACTTCCCAACATCTGACCTGAAGTATCATGAGAAGATGCTTTATATGTAAGATACATTACGTAATTAAGGGTTCTACATGTACAGAGCACACATAATATAAATATAGCAAACTTACAAATTTTCTAAACTAAATGCAAATAAAATGGGACTTTGAATTAATCAATAGGGCTCACACTTGTAATTTTCTAGAGTGGAACATTATATAGGTTATAAAAAAGGGTCTGGATTGGGTTTACATAATTGAGATTAAACAACAATATGAATAGAGCAAACTCAAACAAATATTTGATTAGAACTTATTATCAAAATTGTTAAAGATATTCTAGCAAGAATTATATTTATGAGAGCGCTGACAATGCAATTTTCAGAATTATCAATATTTACAAGGGGTGTAACTCTTTAAAAAAATAATGAAACTAATCAAATTCATTGATAATCCTATAATATAAATTTCATTAAAATCTAGCAAGAATTGTACATAATTTTCCATATAGTTAATATTTCCAAGGGACATAACTCTTTAACTTTTTTTTGAATGACACTGATTTTGAAACTTTCCAAAGATATCCCTGATGTAAACCTATGATTAAAGTTTTAAATAACTCTGACAAGAATTGTACACATGATAATGCTAACAATTCAATTTTCCAAAAATAATTAAAGTTTCAAAAGGGCATAAATTTTTTAAAAATAATTGATCGTAACTAATTTTTTAACTCGTCCTAGACATTGCTGATAATAAACCTCATATGATATAAATTTTATAAAATCTGGCATAAATAGAACACATGAGTGTTGATAAGAACAGACATAGGCACAGACAGACAGTAGCCTTGCCTTTCTTTGTCCCCCGTCATGCACTGTGCAGGGAACAATAAAGGACTGAAGCATGTTGACAAAGGAACTTTGATTATGAGTATGACAAAGCATCTATGTACGGTACACAATAATACGATTATATGTAACCTGTATAAGTACAATAATGTCCATCCTTTAGAGCCTGCAATAGAATCATGTGAATCAATAAACTTACATTATTATCCCAACTCCCAGCAATGAGAAAACTGGATGTACCTGTTGATGTTGGAGAGAACTTGATACAGCTCACACTGTCATCTGGAGGACTCTGAACCTGTCAACAAGATAATCAAAGAAAATTGTTAAATGCCATAATAACATAAACATTTTAGGCAAAGTTCAATATCATATGATACATTTATGTAACTTAGGAAGTTAGGTCTTGAAGTGTCTCCATTGTCAGATTGTCTGAGTATTGATATTGTAATGTTCTACACAATATGAAGCCTTTTTTTCACTAGTTTGCTTCATATTGTGACTCCCAGGTTACCAAATTTTGTGGTTTCATAAAAACTTGCGTTTCCAAAATCCATCCCTACTATATTCTTTCATTGATGATTCCTGTGAATACAAACAACTTTGTATTTGTGTACAACTATACTCCCTCAGGTTTTTTTTTATGTTTCTGGTAAGACCTTTAAGTGATTATAAGCATAATAAGTGTAAACACAGTATGTTCTTTTCCACTATTTTCCAGCACATAATTCAATGGAATGATAAGTAAGTGGTTGTGTTATGTAACTTCATTTGATGCCTTTGTACATGTATAACCATACCTCCACATCTTTCATTGCATTAGTGTTGGTACTTGCTGTGGTGCTGAATGCTGAGGTTGAACCAAACATCTTTCTTTAAATTATCTGATTACACTAAAATTATTAAAATTTTATTTTTACATAGTTGTCTGTTAAAATCCTTTGATTGGAAAGTTAATTGCTTATAGCATATATATAATATTGTCCCAAACAAATTCTCTCACCACCATTTATACCATTATGTACATTAACATTCCTTTTTTAGTTGCATCCTGGTAATTTTCCCTGAATAACAATGATAAACTTTTTTTTTTCTACAAACGTAGTTGCCCCATAAAATGTAAATTTTGAAGAGTTTTATAGCTTGTATGTATTGTCTTTTATCATGTGTATGTGGACAGTTGTTTTTGTTATAAACAGAAGAACTGTCGGATCTAAACTTTATATGGCTACCATAGTAATATCATACATATAAATATATCTTAATTCTGACAATTAGTACTTTTCAGTAGGGTAGACATGGAAAAAGGATACAAGTATTTTTTTAAGACTGCTTTTTCTGAGTATGTGCTCTTCCAAGTATAGTGTACATGTATTCTGTAATGCATATACAAAAAAATAAAATTTTACGCTAGAAAATCAGTATTATGAGGGAGAATTACTCAAATAGAACTATTTGTGAAATGACAAGTTCTCTAAAAACTTAAAAAGATGTATGCTACCACAATTTTGTAACAACTCATTTAAGTATGTGTTAATATGAATTTCTGTTAAAACTAGAAAATATAACTGAATAAATCAAAATTCAATTTTTGGTGCACAATCTTTGAAATTAAAACTAGAGGCATACATTTTTACATACCACATTACAAAGAAAGTTACAGCAGTTTAAAAGAGGGGAATTGGAGGTATAAAAATCTTTGTATTGTGCTACCTTAATTAAACAAAGGACACAGATGGATTCATGACAAAATTGTGTTTTGATGATGGTGATGTGTTTGTAGATCTTACTTTACTGAACATTCTTGCTACTTACAATTTTCTCTATCTATAATAAACTTGGCCCTGTAGTTACAGAGGAAGATATTTTGTAAAAATTTACAAAAATTTACCAAATTAATGAAAATTGTTAAAAAGTGACTACATTAAAGGGCCATTACGTCTAAGGGGTCAACATTTTGGTCATGTTGACTTATTTCATGTATTTGTAGATCTTACTTTGCTGAACATTATTGCTGTTTACAGTTTATCTCTATCTATAAAAGTATTCAAGATAATAACCAAAAACGGCAAAATTTCTTAAAAAATTACCAATTGGGGGGCAGCAACCCAACAACCTGTTGCCCAATTCATCTGAAAATTTCAGGGCAGATAGATCTTTACTTGATAACAATTTTATCCCTTTTTCAGATTTGCTCTTAATGCTTTGGTTTCAGAGTTATAAGCTAAAGTCTACATTTTACCCCTATGTTCTATTTTTAGCCATGGCAGTCATCTTGGTTGGTTAATTACAATTTTGACATCACTTGCTGCTAAGATTGACTACAATATTGACATAAAATTGAGAATGGAAATGGGGAATGTGTCAAAGAGACAACAAATTGACCAAAGAGCATAAAACAGGTAACACGAATGACCGATTAACACTGTTATTATCCGAGGAACACTTGTAATGACCGAATAACACTTTAACATTTAATATTAGCACATATTGGTAACTTTTAAACATTGATTATTAAATAATAATATATTATCGATGTATTTTATAACTTAAAATGATTTACAGAAAGCAGATAAGTTCATAAAGATCATTTTAAATTCGGTGTGTAAATCGAACATGGCGGCCAATGTGATTTCCGATGTCACCATATTGGATGTACACGCTAAATTTAAAAAGTTTTTTACGAACTATCTTCTTTCTGTAAATTATTTATAAGTTACAAAATACATCGATAATATACTATTATTTAATAATCAATGTTTAAACAGTCACCAATATGTGCTAATATTAAAATTTCAAGTGTTTTTCAGTCATTACAAGTGTAATTCGGTCATTCGAGGTACCGGCATAAAACAGCTAAAGGCAACCAACACCGAAAGAAAATCTGCACCCAGACAAAATCATGATTATTTTTGGCAGTTAAAAATATTCAAATGACTATTGCTATGTTAAAAGTGAAATGACAATTTCTTTGAAAGTAAGCAGACTGCTAACTGCTCTAGACAGGTGACCGCTTACACGAGTACATGTAATAATATAGAGAAAATGTTTGGGAGGGTCTGAAAGTGACAATACATGTAGGAGGCAAACTACTTTTGAAACGCTCTTCATGATTATGAGTTTGACTCCGTAAGAATTGAGAGATGTATTTTTTGCCAATGGTTTGTGCTTGTAAATGATACACATTTACATATGAGTTATCTTGCTATCAGTATCATGTTATTTTTAGAAATTATGCGATTGTAAGACGTTTCATATTCAGTCTGTCTGTTTTTAAGATGACGAGATATAAAAATTTATCCAGGAAGAAATTCACTGAAATAATTATATTATCTTGGTTTTATAATTTTCCATTTACCACAATTTTTTTGGTTTACTTTCACATGTGTTTGAAGTTCTGGTGCAATGAAAATGAAAGTTGAGACAACGTTTGAGAAATAAAGGTAAAAGGGTTTACGGAATGTATGTCATTGAAATCACTTGACCACCATAACAATGCAATTGATTTTTAAGACAAAACGAAAAGACACTAATGTTTTCTTTGAATTTTAGTAGATCTGTTCAAAATTTCGTACCAATTTTTTCCTCACAGGAAGTCATATTTTAACCGGAAGTACTATACTTGCTGAAACAATACGGTATCTGAAACCAATTCCGATCAATTTGGCATTGTATCTAGACCAAATTGCATACTGCACCTCGGCTCCTCTCTTCTTCTTTAAGTTTTCCAGTTTTCCATCTGAATAAAAATGATTAATAACTGGTGCATACGTGGCCTATTTATTTAAAACTAGCTAAAATCTTAGTTATATATTACTCTTATGGAAAAACTGGGCTGTTTTGAATTCAGGAGATCAGGTATGAACACTAGCTGACACTGACTAAGTCAAGTAAATAATTTGAGAATAAATACATATATAATGTAATTTAATTATTCTTTTATTCACAATATATATTTGGTTTTAGCTTGATTTCGACCAATGCTTATATGCCTCTATCATAGTATTGCTGTTGTTGGGCCAATTATGTGAATCTGAATTGTATCTATTATGTCCTTTGTGGGCCCTGTAATTTGGGAAATAAATATATTCTATTCTATTCTATTCTATACAAAACGGTGCAGAGAACATATGTAGTGATTAAAACTATGTACAGGAGATGAAGCTATTTAAATGATAGTGGCGAGAACAGCACATGTAAGCTGATCTCTGAAAGAGTCGACTGTCTGTGTATTTACTCCTGATGTTGGTAAAAGATTCCATTGACAGTACGTTTATTTGCAGACGACACAATAGTTTCTTTGGCAATAAAATCAAATTCCGATGCATCAACATTACAAAAAGATCTCGACAAACTGGCATCGTGGGAAACTACGTGGAAAATGGCATTCCACCGGCCAGATAAGTGTAATGTAATTTCAGTCACCAGAAATAATAAAAAAAAACAATCACATTTAACTACACAATTACACAATCATTCATTAGAACATGTCACGAACAACAGCAAAATATCTGGGGGTCACCATCAGTTCCAACCTTAAATGGGACGTGCATATTAACAACACATGCAAGAAAGCTATTAAATAGCACACTAGGCTTTCTAAGGAGGAACCTGAACATAAGTTCAACATCCATTAAAGAGCAAGCATATAAGTCCCTAGTAAGACCATCACTAGAGTATGCTTGCTCTGTTTGGGATCCATACTTACAACAAGACATAGATAGCATTGATAAAGTTCAAAGAAGGGCTGCACGTTTTGTTATCAACAAATACAGAAACACCTCAAGCGTTGGTATAGTAACATGTTACAACATCTTGAATGGCGCAGTCTCTCTGACAGAAGAAAAGACTCCAGATTGGTAATGCTTTACAAAATTGAACACGAAAAGGTTACAATACCTAAAAATAATAAATTAATTCCACAAACAAGACATTCTAATTTGAACACTTCCAATTAAATTACATCCTGCAAAACACAGTACAGAAAAGAATCCTATTTTCCAAGAACTATTACCGACTGGAACAAACTACCGGATAACATTGTAAATTGCACTTCAGTAGACTCTTTCAAATCTTCAATTTCAAAGCATCAGTATTAACTCAAAACATCTTACTTAATTATACAAAACATGTTATTTTTAAAACTTTTTTGTATTTATTTAAAATTGTACATTTTTCAATCTATGTCTTGTTGTAAGTTTCAGGGGCGGATCCAGCCATTTTAAAAGGGGGTGTTCCTAACCATTGATCGTCCAAAAAAAGGGGGGGTTCCAACCCCCGGAACCCCCCTCTGGATGCGCGCCTGAGTTTCCTCCTGTGACATAATCTTCAATTTGTTGAAGGCGGTCACTAAATGGTAGAATATAATAGAACAGTAGAATAGAGTTATTGTGTATGGGGAAAATGAAAATCTGTACTAGTCTTTTCATGTATAATTCAAATGTGTCTGAAGGTGTGAGTCTGTGAGAATGATGTTTTCTGGTTCTCTAGACTGATGGAATGAGAATTGTGCTATAGATGGTATAGCAACAACGATAATGTGTGATCTTGTACATCATAATTAACCAGGCGTGCACGCAGTCTGCGTTCTGTTAAAGAGGCCAGTTGAGTGTGTTCAGCATGTTTGATACACTGCTAGTATTATGATACCTGTTGCAGGCATACCGAGCAGCTCTCCTTTGTACCATCTCTATCTTCGAGATAGATTCTGAAGTGTGGGGGTCCCAAACCGAGCAAGAGTATTCGAGTTTGGGACGGATAAATGCTTGGTATGCCTGGCTCTTGATGTTTTGATAAGATGTTTTCAGGTTTCTTCGAAGGAAGCCGAGTGTTTTGTTGGCTTTCGAGATATTGTCATCTATGTGTTTGTCCCATTTAAGGTTTGATTGTAATGTGATGCCTAAGTACTTAGCAGATGTAACAGTTTCTAAAATATGGTTGTGAAGAGTGTAATTATATGTTGTAGAGGTGAACGTTTAGTTCTGACAGAGAGAACATATTACACTTGTCTTGGTTGAAGGCCATCAGCCAGTCCTCTTCCCATTTTGCAGCTACATCAAGATCAGCTTGCAGTTTAAGGCAGTCACTCTGGGATTTAACTGGCATATATATGATACTGTCATCAGTAAATAATGATCTTAGTTTGCTATGTCACGGTAAGCCGGTAGTCTGGGAGGTCGTTAATATAAGCCAAGAATAAGACTGGACCTAAGACGTACAGTACCTTGTTGAACCCCAGAGGTGACTTGGACTGTGCTTGATGATCTTCCATCCAGAACAAGTTCATCTAACTATACAAATCCTTGCACATGTAGATTTTTTTTTAACTTAGTATATATAATGCTACTCATTTGATGTTGTGTACTGTTATCTTCATGTCGCTTCTTGATTTTTCTTGTCGCTAATTAGTGAGACATCCATTTAACAAAACGTTTTATTGTAAACTTGATACCATTCGTCAATATTTTGAAAGGAAAAAAATGTTGACCCCCCCCCCTCCAAAATATAGACTTTCTAAATTGGGCGCTGTATTAAATTAATAAAGATCGGAACCAGTCTTAAATTTGGAAACAGACTATAGGTTATCGAAATCAATACGTCGCCATTTTGACTTGGTTTGGAAAAGAAAGCAAGCACCTGTCGGCGACCGAAATTCATTCTAGCTTTATATGATTTAATGTTTGTTTTACCTGGTATAGCAGACTCAAAAAGTGAGAGATTTCGGTATTTATAGGGTGTAAAGGTGATTATAATAGCATGCTTATATCCGTTGTCAATATAGAGTATTTACAAATTTATGCACACAACTGTCAAAAATAATGATGATTCAACTGCTGAATTTGTAGCATAAGTTTCTGCGTTAACAACAATTTTAACAATCTCAAAATATGCACTTTATTACATAGACGTGAAAGACTAAAGCCTTCAACCATTTATACATGATATTACATGAACATCTGGGTGGGGCTTTAAATATAGACTGGTAATCAAATATGCACCTGAATAATCTATTAAGAGATAGACATATCAAAAATTGTAGTTTAAATAATGAATAGATATGTAATCTGATAATTGAACAGAGATCTAAGTCAAGCCTCAGCTGACATTGTCTGACAGGTATATATGACATAAACAACATTGTCATAATATTTTGACATCTTCAATATTATTATTTTTTATTGTACTGTATTTTTAATGCTTGATATTGTGATAAAATGATTTTAAATTATTATTAAGCTTTTTTATTTTCTACTTATTACATCAATGAAGTTTTATTCAGTGCCGGCTAAATAGCAAATTTGCTATTTTGCCGGTGCCGGTCAAATAGCAAATTTGCTATTTAGCCGGTGCCGGTCAAATAGCCACTGCCATTTTGAAATGTCACACAAATAATTTCATAGTGTAAACATGTTCCACATGATGTTAATATTTCTATTTTTATCAAATTTGGCAAATGGGTTTATCACTAGCTATTTTATCGTGGAAACCTGTCAAATTGGGAATAATTCCCCAAAGAGAAACTATCCCTCAAACATATGTTTTTCAAATAACAAATAAGGAATACTTTCTAGTGTTATTTTTTTTTTAATACACATTTTTACCTTCCAAAAAATGTACTGTATATATATAGCTTCCACTTGACTAACTAACATGTCACAATCCTATAAAAACTTGGAAAAATTGACAATTTCAATGCTTTAAAAACATAATAAATTCCAAATGCAATTATGGATCTTTGAAATTTTCTTAAATATGTGCCATTTCAAGGTAAGACTTGACTAAGATAGTTAGATTTAGCACCATCTAATGAATACTCAACTGAAGGAATAGTTCCTGTTTGTTCCCCAACCTGGTGTATGTCAGTAAAATTAGAAAAATCAAAAGTAAAATGTGTTCCAAATTCACAAATTTGAACAGAAATATTCTTGGAGTAGTAAATGTTTCAAATACAATCTACCTCTAAGGTAAATGACACAAGAGTTAAGACCAACAAATATTGTTGCACTCATGACTAGAAATAGAAATAAAATTTAAATACAAATCACTAAAGGAGTATAATTGCTACTTAAAGTGATAACAAGGTATTTATGAAAATCATTTGTTCATGGATATATCTGATCCCATTTGGAAATCACAATTTCGAAGTTTAATGAATTTTGTGTAATGTTTTCTCAAGTTTCTTTTACATTAGCGAATAATAATCTTGACAACATATTTCCTAAAGTAGTCCTATATATATTGTATACTGTTTCAGTATTTTCTTTTTGTGGTAAAAACAACGAATTTCCCTCAAATTTTTCAATTTTGAAAAAGCAAATGTTAAGAATGTTTATTATCCCAACAGTCATGCACTCCACAACAATAATTGGGACAAAGGGGAGACAATTCAAAACTATTTACCACCATCACTGTGAATTATTTTAGTGTTAGGTCCATATGCATGGAGCTAGCTGACTGTATGAGTTGTTTCTTTCCTATGGCGTTGTATATATCCAGTTCTATGGTAAACCATTGGATGGTTATTACGTACAAAGCTTGTTATGTTGTTCAACTTTTGATCTCAATATCCAACATGTCCAACATGTCCAATGTATAATTTAAAATACATGTACTGTTATTAATAAAAAAAAATAATGTTATAAGAAGAACCTTTGTTGTTTGTTAAACAAGACTAGTTCTTTAACCATTGTTAACTGTTAATATCTTTTACCATTATACATTGTAAGTTAAATTGTACTTTGTCCATATTCAATTATAGGCCTCTAGGATGTCCCTTTAATTTACTTGGATAACATTAGCTATAGTAGATCCTTCATTAACAGTGATAGACACAAAGCTGTCATCTAGCCAGTTCAGCCAACACTTAAACCTCCCTAAATTCTTGTATCCAAAGAATTTGTTAATATCATATAATTTTACACTTTACCATGGATACTTTATACATGTTATATCCAAAGGAGAACATACATAATATTAATACATCCTTAACAGGAAAACTTATTCAATTCAAGTCAACCACTAATTAGTTAGATTTACATTTCAGGTAGAGGATCTAGTCCAAACTGTGTGGTAACATCTAGATAGTCTAGGTACCGGTAAGTTGTTCACCATTTTGTGTAGTACTTTCAATACATTGTACATGAATACATGTATGCATGAAATGATGATCAGAATATTTTAAAAAGAGGTATGATCCATAAACCAAAGCTTCACAATCAGGCTAAGGGTGATCAAAGTTTATTAATTACGTAAAGAGTGAAAAAGGAGCAAGTTCAATTAAAGAAAGCATGTGTATGATATACAACAAATAATTTGTTTTGATTTATTGGCTATGAAATAGTGTTTTTAGAAAGTTTTGGTTAATTCATTTAATAAATATGACGCATGCATGATAGAATGATGAAGACAAACAGCATGGTTTGCAATGAAAAGGTTTTAATTTCTATTACCTTATATATCTGTATATACTTACATAGAAGTGTTGATGTTGAAAGACATAAGTTTTGCAAAGATTTCATTAAATGTGCTGCAAAACTTGAATTGAATATATGAAGTTAATAAATAATTTCTGTACCCCACGATATAAAGGTCAAACAGTGAAATTCCATTTACATGTACTGGGATACATAATACTCCTAACATGATACTCTTAAGCACATATTTGTATTTCTTGGCTGCTATATATTGAAGGAAAGATTTAATATTTGGTCTTCAGCTTGATAAGTTTGAGTTGAATTTTACATCTGGCATGTACAAAATTACTCCATGTTTGCTAATAGTTTGAATTTTTGCAACTCTCATTCTACAAGGAAAATTTTAGTTTAAATGTTCTTGGCACCTGTGAATGCAAATGTCAGATCAGTTACATTGTATGCTCCAGTATATGTATTACCTCAATCAATTGCATGCAGCAAAGCATGCCCAGAGCCAGTATGAAACTTGTTTCAAAAGATTACTATCTATAGTCTTCATGTATGTTAATTACTGCTTATGGCAATAAAGTCCTGTTTGTACAGCTTCAATTATTAAATGTAGATTGCACTAGAGTAAGTTCTGGAAGACAAAATTAGCTCTTTTTTATGCCCCATTTATGGGCATTATGTTTTCTGATATGTGCATCCGTTCATTCTTCCGTCTGTCTGGCTTCAGGTTAAAGTCTTTGGTTGAGGTAGTTTTTGATGAAGTTGAAGTCCGATCAACTTGAAACTTTATAAACATGTTCCCTATAATATGATTTTTCCAATTTTAATGCCAAATAAGGGATTTTATCCCATTTTCACAGTCGACTGAACATAGAAAATGAAAGTGCAGATGGGGCATCCGTGTACTTAGGACACATTCTTGTTTTATTAAGTATTAAAGCTGAAAAATATTTGCTCTAACTTTTAATGTAAGTGTGAGAAGCAGCAAATAAGAATGTACCAAGCATTTACAATATTTTACCCTTCTGAGGATAAAACCAGCAACTTCCTGCATTTGAATCAAGCATGCTGCCATGAAACAATGATTTTATTGGTTATTAGATATATATATATATATATATATAACTTCTTCAATTATTTTGTTTTTTCCCAATTTTAAAACTTCAGTAAATTCTGGTGTTGAAAATTATCTTCCAAAAAACTTTTTATGGGTTCTGTATTTGGTTACAGTTTTGCTTCATTGATAACATAAAGTTAAATCTGACCTCGGTAAATAGTTGGATATGAAATATACGAAAATAAAAATATTAATTTATGATCACTGGAGGTTTCGTGTGAATTTAAATTGTTTTCTTAAAAGACAAAGATGAAAACCAAATTTACTGAAGTTTACTATTTTTTGTGTTGTAATTTTTCTGTTTGCATGATATTTGATGTTGTTTTTCCTCCTGTACAGGTTTTGGTACTGTGACTCCTAACACCATGCCTTTCCAATCAAAGAATGATCAAATTATCAAGCTGAAAAATCAACGGGAACAAATGACATACCACCTCAAAATTGATAGAGTCAGAATGACAAAAACTTTACCGGAAATGATACAGTTTTGTAATCAAAGAATGGCAGATGACCCATTGATTCATCCTGTTAAAGATAATCCTTTCAAGGACAAGAAAACGTGTACAATATTATAATGTTAATGAATTGACAAATGTATCAACATTTTAATGGTGCACATGGTAGACATTGTGAATTTTGTTGTCATGGAAGATCTGATAGGGTTTTACCTGCCCTTTATATTTCACAGTTACTTTTTATAATGTACTAAATAGCTTTTATATTTATTCACCATACTGTCAATACAGTTATCATTGTCATATCAAACAGACATTCAGATTAATAAAAAAAAAACTACAGTTAATTGGAATAAAAATTGTGAAATTTTTGTAATTTCTGACAGTTAACAGTTTATATATATATAGCTATAGTCACAAGGCCAAAAAATTCAAACTATAGTGACTATATAAAAAGTTACTTCTTAACATGTGTTTCAACATGTTCAGTCTTAAACTTCGAAAGTTATGTTTCATTAACTTTTCAATTTAAAATTAGGGTCTACATGGATTTAGTTTGCATGTTCATGCTTGTTGTAATTGTATGATTTAATTTTACATATCTTTCCCACAGATGATCAACAGTAATATCTATAAGATGAAATATGTGTTCCTGAAATGATATAGAGAATTTCATAATGCATTTCTATGATTCTTTAATACTTCAGGGATTTAAAATAAAAAAATTATCAATAAGATGTCTGCAAAGTATTCACTTATTTTGTCAAGCAACCACAACAGTATTTATGATTTCATTTGAAGAATATACCTTGAAGAGCAATTTTGTCAGAGTATTTTATTAATTGATATTTTCTTAAAAATGTACCCTCCCCAAAAAATATATACTAATTAAAAATAAGAATTTGTGGAAACTTTTTGTGAAAAGTCTTTATGATTTTGACAAGAATTTATAATTTGATCTAGTTTGAATTTTTTATGACAAAGTATTACAAGAAAGTTGAAAAGTCTCCAAACCATGAGATTAAAAGCCATCTTGCTAAAATTGGAAATGAACACATATTCCATCTTACATTCTTAGATACAAGTATATTACAAATAAAATTTACAATACCAGAATATATTTGCATGTAAAGAAATCACATACAAATGCATAACTACCCAGACATATTGATTTAATTTCAAATTAGGTAATTGAAAAAAATGAGAACTAAATGTTCTTGAGTACTTAAATGTATCTTATAAATAAAATTAAACAAGGAGATATCAATTTCATGCTTTAAGATTTTAATATTCAGATTGTTTAAACCTTATTCTATTTTGAAATTAGTTTTGAAGGATATGGTTACATCTCTAAAGAAATATTAAGGTGTTTTTACATGCAAATTTTGTTTTGTATCTTCCTAGCATGAAAAATTGTTATATTTTAATTTATTGCAGAATATTTGTTTTTTGTTTTAAGAATGTTTCTGTTCATTTTATTCAGTCAACTTTAAATGTAGTAGCCTAACCTTTGTATAATACAGTTACATATTTGTCTGCATCAGCATAGAGATCATATTCTATGGTTGTTCAATAAAAAATGGGTAATGCGGATTTAAACCATGGAAGGTTGAAAGAAAACCAAAACAGAAGATAAAATTCAGGGAAAAAATAAACTTGAAATAAGTAAATTCAAACCAGTAGAATCTGAGTTATTTCAAAGTTAATTTGTAACGATTGCAGATAGTTAAAAGGTTGTTTCAATTCTGTTATGAAACAGATACACAAATGTATGATGCAGTAAGATCTCAATTCAGCCAGTTGTAAGTGTTTAGAAAATTGAAACTGACAATGTTAAATATATGTTTAGTTTATAACATGTAATGTCATCTTGGTGTGAGGGGGAGATTACGTTTTAAATAAATATTACTTCATATCTGAAAGTCATCAAGATTTTGTAGTAAATTGAAATGGCCCATAGGGATATTTAAAACCAAGCAATTAAAATTTATTGCTGATCCAAAATGAGATTGTCAAGCTAAGTATACTATTGACAATGTAATATTAATGTCTTTCTATCTAGAATAAAATATTGGTGCTGTTAAATAACAATATTTTTTATACCTGGCTGTGTTATGAGTTGGAAGACTAAGATACCATATTATTGTTGTTTTCAGATATATTGTCAGAATAAAATCAATAATATTGACTCTGAAGCACAATAGTAATCTTGTAATATGTGTGTAATTAACCTGCATTATTATTTATGTTCCGATCGTCAATATTCTGCTCATTATCCTCCATATTGAAGGTTCACACCTTTAAGATACTTAAATTTATATGTCAGTGTAATTAATTGTCTTCCACGATATATAAGGGAATTATGCACAATATTTGTATATAAGAGTTGAATAAAGAGAGTGTATATTTTCTGGATTGTTGAGTTTTCCAATTAACTGATGCTTACAACACAATAAGAATATCAGGTATTTCACACTCCCCTCCCCTGGAATGAAGTTAAGGGATGTATATATAGGAGTAATTATTTCTGTCTTGATATTTCCAAATACTTTGAACACTGTTAAAGGGTTTGATTGTTACACAGTAAACATTTGATGTGCACAACCATGGCCATACTGTGTTGATATATGAAACGAATTCCCGAATACTGTGAATAAGGAATGATGCCTAGAAAATGACACAACCTCCTCTCATGCTTTTGACAAAACTGTACACTGAGGAATAATGCCTCAATCGTTGTCACAGTGAGCTTTCACACAGAAAAATACTACAACTCACTGTAGGTTCAAGACATCTTGTGACACTGGTTTGAATACAATTTCTGTAAGATCCAGTAACCTGACAATTTCTCCTAATATATTTAGATGTTGTTCCTGACTTAGAACTTTTGAATATCTAGAATTAGGTAAGGCACTTGGCATGCTAACTACTGAACAAGAAAGAAGATAGGAATAACATTTTTTTTTTGATAGTCATAGAACTAAACAGTACTCAACATTTTTTAAGTTGTGTCAGAATAAGAATTTTTTATTTTAAACTCCTGAATATTAGTTAATGATACTTGATATGGTTGTTGCCAACTTTCCTACCAATGAGGGATAAGTCTTAATTTAGGTGGAGATTTTTTCTTGTCAGTTTCGTGATTTTTGATAATGATGGATGTATAAATTTAAGCCCCTTTCTTTCCAGATTTTAGAGTGTATAACGTCAAAAATGCCAATCCTTCAAGCATCTCAAGTATAATGACCAATGCTTTGTAGATAAAACACTTCATACCTGTTGTTTCTGTTTTCTGCTTTTTGGCAAGACACAGGATTCAAGTGTAGCCATTTTTGTCTCGCCTTGACGGAGTCAAAAAGCAAGACAAAGGTATGCTGTTTCCGGCGATGGCGGCAACTATGTATTAGTTTGTGATTAGGTCTAGTTTATGGTGAACCACAAGTGGTAGGTCAATCATATTTGGTATGCAGTTGTATAAGCATTGGCACATCTTATTTCCATGGAGATTATATGGCCCGGCTCCCTCAGTCATGGTCTATTGACTTCAAAACTTTTGCTTATTTTACATGTATTAATTTGTGATTAGGTCAGTTTATGGGAAACCACAAGTGGTAGGTCACTGATATTTGGTATGCAGTTGTGTAAGCATCGACAGCATCGGTAAAATGTTTTAGCAGATTGCTCAAGTGAAAGGTTGTTAGTATGAAGTGAGTGCTGTGAATTAAAAATTAATACTTACCATCTAGTTCCATTAAGATGATGTTTTTGTCATGATTTTCAAACAAAATGATGACTTACCATAATACCAGTCACTGATTTAGAAGGTCTAACTGTGACATGAAAACATTTATCATAAATAGATAATTAGTTCAAAACATTGTTTTGTAAGTCAATATTGTATAACTTTGTTTTCTAAGATGAAGTATATGTATTATTGTGATTTGGATAAAATTTTCTGTAAGAATTACCAAGGATTTGTTTAGTAAGACTTACTATACAAATCCTTGGAATTACTGATCTACTGGCATCAAGGGGAAATAATTTTTATTGAGTCAGTGTTTATTAAAAATTTAAAGAAAAATACCAGGCTTATGATTTTGCTTACAAAAGATTCATAAATACGACTTGAATAAAAAAAAATTTAAATGCAAAATAAGTTCAAAGTTTAAGAGCATTGAGAACTAAAAAATTGCGAAAGGTTTTGCCAAATAATGCTTATACTTGTTAACTTATTCTGGGTGGTAGAAACTAATAAATAGTACTGATTCAGTACTAAATTCAAAGATTTGCAAAACAGTTAATCTATAATTTTACCAATCAATTAAATTCATGGCAATATAGAATTCCTGACTTCAGGCAGGTGATACCTTCTTGATTTACAAAGGAATTTGTATGATTTAAAGAACTTTGTGAATGTGTTTCACAAAAAAATTTAAACAGTTTTTTTTCTCAAAATGTTTTATCATCTTAAAAATAAATTTTAGTGTTCTGTCAAAAACAAAGGATAATAAGTTAATAATCAGGGTAATAATGTCACAAATACATTACTTATAAAATGACAGAAGTTGATGTATATATTTGTTTAGGGGCCAGTTGAAGGACGCCTCCGGGTGCGGGAATTTCTCGCTACATTGAAGACCTGTTGGTGACCTTCTGCTGTTGTTTTTTTCTATGGTCGGGTTGTTGTCTCTTTGGCACATTCCCCATTTCCATTCTCAATTTTATTTGTCACACAGAACAATATTTAGCTGATTTTATGGTAATTTGAATTATTTCCCTTTATAAATAGTAGTAGATTAAAAAAAATTGCTCTGAAAAAAATGTTCCAATTACGCACAACTTGCTGTTGGAAAACAGAGCTATAGATTTACAAAACAATGTTTTGAAATAATTATCTATTAGATCTATTTATGACAGAAGTTTTCATGTCACAGTTAGACCTTCTTTAAAGTCTAATTTTTTAGCTCACCTGGCCCGAAGGGCCAAGTGAGCTTTTCCCATCACTTTGCGTCCGGCGTCCGTCGTCCTGCGTCCGTCGTCGTCCGTCATCGTTAACTTTTACAAAAATCTTCTCCTCTGAAACTACTGGGCCAAATTGAACCAAACTTGGCCACAATCATCATTGGGGTATCTAGTTCAAAAAATGTGTGGCGTGACCCGGTCAACCAACCAAGATGGCCGCCACAGCTAAAAATAGAACATAGGGGTAAAAAGCAGTTTTTGGCTTATAACTCAAAAACCAAAGCATTTAGAGGAAATCTGATGTGGGGTAAAAATGTTTATCAGGTCAAGATCTATCTGCCCTGAAATTTTCAGATGAATCGGTCAACCCGTTGTTGGGTTGCTGCCCCTGAATTGGTCATTTTGAGGAAATTTTGCTGTTTTTGGTTATTATCTTGAATATTATTATAGATAGAGATAAACTGTAAACAGCAATAATGTTCGGCAAAGTTAGATTTACAAATAAGTCAACATGACCGAAATGGTCAGTTGACCCCTTTAGGAGTTATTGCCCTTTATAGTCAATTTTTAACCATTTTTCATAAATCTAAGTAATCTTTTACAAAAATCTTCTCCTCTGAAACTACTGGGCCAAATTAATCCAAACTTGGCCACAATCATCTTTGGGGTATCTAGTTTAAAAAATGTGTGGCGTGACCCGGTCAACCAACCAAGATGGCCGCCACGGCTAAAAATAGATCATAGGGGTAAAATGCAGTTTTTGGCTTATAACTCAAAAACCAAAGCATTTAGAGGAAATCTGATGTGGGGTAAAAATGTTCATCAGGTGAAGATCTATCTGCCCTGAAATTTTCAGATGAATCGGTCAACCTGTTGTTGGGTTGCTGACCCTGAATTGGTAATTTTGAGGAAATTTTGCCGTTTTTTGGTTATTATCTTGAATATTATTATAGATAGAGATAAACTGTAAACAGCAATAATGTTCAGCAAAGTTAGATTTACAAATAAGTCAACATGACCGAAATGGTCAGTTGACCCCTTAAGGAGTTATTGCCCTTTATAGTCAATTTTTAACCATTTTTCATAAATCTAAGTAATCTTTTACAAAAATCTTCTCCTCTGAAACTAATGGGCCAAATTAATCCAAAGTTGGCCACAATCATCTTTGGGGTATCTAGTTTAAAAAATGTGTGGCGTGACCCGGTCAACCAACCAAGATGGCCCCCACGGCTAAAAATAGAACATGCAGTTTTTGGCTTATAACTCAAAAACCAAAGCATTTAGAGGAAATCTGACATGGGTAAATATGTTTATCAGGTCAAGATCTATCTGCCCTGAAATTTTCAGATGAATCGGTCAACCCGTTGTTGGGTTGCTGCCCCTGAATTGGTCATTTTGAGGAAATTTTGCTGTTTTTATACGACCGCAAATTTTGAAAAAATTTTCGTCGTATATTGCTATCACGTTGGCGTCTGCGTCGTCGTCGTCGTCGTCGTCGTCGTCGTCGTCGTCCGGCGTCCGAATACTTTTAGTTTTCGCACTCTAACTTTAGTAAAAGTGAATAGAAATCTATGAAATTTTAACACAAGGTTTATGACCATAAAAGGAAGGTTGGTATTGATTTTGGGAGTTTTGGTCCCAACATTTTAGGAATAAGGGGCCAAAAAGGGCCCAAATAAGCATTTTCTTGGTTTTCGCACCATAACTTTAGTTTAAGTTAATAGAAATCTATGAAATTTTGACGCAAGGTTTATGACCACAAAAGAAAGATTGGGATTGATTTTGGGAGTTTTGGTTTCAATAGTTTAGGAATAAGGGGCCAATAAAGGGCCCAAATAAGCATTTTTCTTGGTTTTTGCACAATAACCTTAGGTTAAGTAAATGGAAATCTATGAAATTTAAACACAATGTTTATGACCACAAAAGGAAGGTTGGTATTTATTTTGGGAGTTTAGGACCCAACAGATTAGGAATTAGGGGCCAAAAAGGGACCCAAATAAGCATTTTTCTTGGTTTTCGCACTATAATGTTAGTATAAGTAAATACAAATCTATGAAATTTAAACACAAGGCTTATGACCATAAAAGGAAGGTTGGTATTGATTTTGGGAGTTTTGGTCCCAACAGTTTAGGAAAAAGGGGCCCAAAGGGTCCAAAATTAAACTTTGTTTGATTTCATCAAAATTGAATAATTGGGGTTCTTTGATATGCCGAATCTAACTGTATATGTAGATTCTCAACTTTTGGTCCCGTTTTCAAATTGGTCTACATTAAGGTCCAAAGGGTCCAAAATTAAACTTAGTTTGATTTTGACAAAAAATGAATCGGTTGGGTTCTTTGATATGTTGAATCTAAAAATGTACTTAGATTCTTGATTATTGAAGTTTTTTTGGTCCAGTTTTCAAATTGGTCTACATTAAGGTCCAAAGGGTCCAAAATTAAACTTTGTTTGATTTCATCAAAAATTGAATCCTTGGGGTTCTTTGATATGCCAAATCTAACTGTGTATGTAGATTCTTCATTTTTGGTCCTGTTTTCAAATTTCAAATTCTACATTAAAGTCCAAAGGGTCCAAAATTAAACTAAGTTTGATTTTAACAAAAATTGAATTCTTGGGCCTCTTTGATATGCTGAATCTAAACATGTACTTAGATTTTTGATTATGGGCCCAGTTTTCAAGTTGGTCCAAATCAGGATCTAAAATTATTATATTAAGTATTGTGCAATAGCAAGTCTTTTCAATTGCACAGTATTGTGCAATGGCAAGAAATATCTAATTGCACAATATTGTGAAATAGCAAATTTTTTTTTAATTAGAGTTATCTTTCTTTGTCCAGAATAGTAAGCAAGAAATATCTAATTGCAAAATATTGTGCAATAGCAAGAATTTTTTTTAATTGGAGTTATCTTTCTTTGTCCAGAATCAACTTAAATCTTTGTTATATACAATGTATATACACTTTTTACTACCAACTGATAAATTTAAATAATCTTTACCATTCAGTGATAACAAGCAGTTTTTATACGACCGCAAATTTTGAAAAAATTTTCGTCGTATATTGCTATCACGTTGGCGTCTGCGTCGTCGTCGTCGTCGTCGTCGTCCGGCGTCCGAATACTTTTAGTTTTCGCACTCTAACTTTAGTAAAAGTGAATGGAAATCTATGAAATTTTAACACAAGGTTTATGACCACAAAAGGAAGGTTGGTATTGATTTTGGGAGTTTTGGTCCCAACATTTTAGGAATTAGGGGCCAAAAAGGGCCCAAATAAGCATTTTCTTGGTTTTCGCACTATAACTTTAGTTTAAGTTAATAGAAATCTATGAAATTTTGACACAAGGTTTATGACCACAAAAGAACGGTTGGGATTGATTTTGGGAGTTTTGGTCTCAACAGTTTAGGAATTAGGGGCCAAAAAAGGGCCCAAATAAGCATTATTCTTGGTTTTCGCACAATAACATTAGTTTAAGTAAATAGAAATCAATGAAATTTAAACACAATGTTAATGACTACAAAAGGAAGGTTGGTATTGATTTTGGGAGTTTAGGTCCCAACAGTTTAGGAATTAGGGGCCAAAAAGGGACCCAAATAAGCATTTTTCTTGGTTTTCGCACCATAACGTTAGTATAAGTAAATAGAAATCTATGAAATTTAAACACAAGGTTTATGACCATAAAAGAAAGGTTGGGTTTGATTTTGGGAGTTTTGGTCCCAACATAATAAGGGGCCCAAAGGGTCCAAAATTAAACTTTTGTTTGATTTCATCAAAATTGAATAATTGGGGTTCTTTGATATGCTGAATCTAACTGTCATGACTGTGTATGTAGATTCTTAACTTTTGGTCCCGTTTTCAAATTGGTCTACATTAAGGTCCAAAGGGTCCAAAATTAAACTTAGTTTGATTTTGACAAAAAATGAATCAGTTAGGTTCTTTGATATGCTGAATCTAAAATTGTACTTAGATTCTTGATTATCGGCCCAGTTTTCAAGTTGGTCCAAATCGGGGTCCAAAATTAAACTTTGTTTGATTTCATCAAAAATTGAATAAATGGGGTTCTTTGATATACCAAATCTAACTGTGTATGTAGATTCTTCATTTTTGGTCCTGTTTTCAAATTGGTCTACACTAAAGTCCAAAGGGTCCAAAATTAAACTTAGTCTGATTTTAACAAAAATTGAAATCTTGAAGTTCTTTGATATGCTGAATCCAAAAATGTACTTAGATTTTTTATTATGGGCCCAGTTTTCAAGTTGGTCCAAATCAGGATCTAAAATTATTATATTAAGTATTGTGCAATAGCAAGTCTTTTCAATTGCACAGTATTGAGCAATGGCAAGAAATATCTAATTGCACAATATTGTGAAATAGCAAATTTTTTTTTAATTAGAGTTATCTTTCTTTGTCCAGAATAGTAAGCAAGAAATATCTAATTGCAAAATATTGTGCAATAGCAAGATTTTTTTTTAATTGGAGTTATCTTTCTTTGTCCAGAATCAACTTAAATCTTTGTTATATACAATATACAATGTATATTCACTTTTTACTACCAACTGATAAATTAAAATAATCTTTACCATTCAGTGATAACAAGCAGTTTTTTTACATCTTAATATTTTATGATGTATTTAAATGAGTAGTTATTGTTGCAAACTCCATTAGAAATTTTAATTGAGATTAGTTTTGGAATAAGGGAAAGGGGGATGTGATTAAAAAAATTGGGTTCAATTTTTCTCATTTGAAATTTCATAAATAAAAAAGAAAATTTCTTCAAACATTTTTTTGAGAGGATTAATATTCAACAGCATAGTGAATTGCTCTAAGAGAAACAAAAATTTTAAGTTCATTAGAACACATTCATTCTGTGTCAGAAACCTATGCTGTGTCAACTATTTAATCACAATCCAAATTTAGAGCTGAATCCAGCTTGAATGTTGTGTCCATACTTGCCCTAACCGTTCAGGGTTCAACCTCTGCGGTCGTATAAAGCTACGCCCTGCGGAGCATCTGGTTGGTTATTATCGTGAATATTATTATAGATAGAGATAAACTGTAAACAGCAATAATGTTCATCAAAGTAAGATTTACAAATAAGTCTACATGACCGAAATGGTCAGTTGACCCATTTAGGAGTTATTGCCCTTTATAGTCAATTTTTAACCATTTTTCGTAAATCTTAGTTATCTTTTACAAAAATCTTCTCCTCTGAAACTACGGGGCCAAATTAATTCAAACTTAAGCACAATCATCTTTGAGGTACCTTGTTTGAAAAATGTGTCCGATGACCTGGCCATCCAACCAAGATGGCCACCATGGCTAAAAATAGAACAGGGGTAAAATGTAGTTTTTTGCTTATAACTCTGAAACCAAATCATTTAGAGGAAATCTGACAAGGAGTTAAATTGTTAATCAAGTCAATATATATCTGCCCTGAAATATTCAAATGAATTGGACAACCGGTTGTTGGGTTGCTACCCTCCAATTGGTAATTTTTAAAGAAATTTTGCTGTTTTTGGTTATTATCTTGAATACTATTATAGATAGCGATAAACTGTAAACAGCGATAATGTTCATCAAAGTAAGATCTACAAATAAGTCCACATGACCTAAATGGTCAATTGACCCCTTTAGGAGTTATTGCCTTTTATAGTCAATTTTTTTTTCTCTGTTACTAATGGGCAAAGTTCATTATAGATATAATTGTAAGAAGCAAGAATGTTCAGTAAAGTAAGAACTTCAAACACATCACCATCACCAAAATACAATTTTGTCATGAATCCATTTGTGTCCTTTGTTCAATATGCACATAGACCAAGGTGAGCGACACAGGCTCTTTAGAGCCTCTAGTTATTTCACAGCACTCACTTCATACTAACAACTTTCACTTGACTCTTAAGCAATCTGCTAAAACATTTTACCAGTTGATCAGTTAGGCTGAGAAGAAATCTAACTGCAATTTGGTAAAAGTGTTTTAGCCATTGCTATTGTGATACCACAAAGGTTACTGAATAAGCACTGTAACACATAACTGATATAAAGAATTGATAAAATTAAAAAGGGAAAATATAAGAGTTTAAAATAAGGAAATGCGTGAAGATGAAATTTGTGTCTTTCAAAGTTAATTTAAATGATTGCTGAGAGTAATTGTTTAAAGAACCACCTCTGAATATGTAAAAGTCATCAAGATTTGTTTATTTAATTGAAATGGGCCATAGGATATATGAAAGCATGCAATTACAAGTTTATTGCTGATTAAAAATTAGATTGTCACTTGTATACTAGTGACACTATATTATTAATGTCTTTCTACTCAGTCTTAAATAAAATATTGGTGTTGTTTCCCCTATGGCATCATATGTTTACATGGTTTAGGACTCTGTGAAGTTTCTGATATACTATAGTTGAAAATATATATACGAGATATTGCAGATCGCCAGTAAACCAGTATTGCATTTTGTATAAATGAGATTGGTTATGTTATATATATCTATCTGACATATTGGTTGCCATCTTACCTTCCACGTTTCATCATCAGGAATTTAACATATACGATCTTAAACAATAGGCAAGCGACTATACAGTATTTTTTACTGACTGATGTCTGTTCTCTATTTGGATACTCATAGATGACCGGGGAATAGAAACGTAACGAAATTCGCGAACTAGGTTCATTTCGTACCTTGTATTCAGTTGTTACATGCCATAATTCCGACAGCCCATTAGTCCGACAACCCATTGGTCCGACAATTAGGCAGCAACCATTTGATTTTCTGGGGGGGGGCTATGGTTTTTTTTTCTGGACAAATTTTTTTTTTCGCCGAATCTATTTTTTTCGCGACAAGTCGAAAACAATTTTTTTCTTTCAATTTTATTCTTTTTTTTTCTCCAAAAACTGGAAACAAACTTTTTTTTCCAAAAAAAAAGATAGCCCCCCCCCCCCCCCCCCCCCCCCCGAAAATCAAATGGTTGCTGCCTTAGTAATGCCGGGTTCATAAGTTACAAACTTTTCCGGAGTTACAAGTACGTGCTTTTGATTTTAGATACAGAGCAAACAAAGACTTATGTTTGCTGAGACTAAATTAACATGTCTTCCTGCAGAACCTTGGAACTAGCCCGTCAAAAAATGGTCTTAGTAAAAAAAATGTACAAAGCACGGTTTTCCTTTATATTTAACACACATGTAGAGCCATCACCTACCGCTAGGGGAAACTGATAGATAATACGCCTGATCAGATGCCTGTTTGTAATATAAGGTGCATTTGCCCAAGTAAAAGGTCATTAACGAACCGTCGTTTAAGCAGGTTTTATGTGCAAATTATATTTCCCAAATTCTGTTGAACACAGCCTTAAACTTTACGAACTCTTAACTGATAATCAATAGGATTTTGTTCGAAAAAAGAAGACTTTGCGTATTTTGCTCAAAGGTGGTCTTCATGTAAAGTCATCAAAAGTGGGAAATAAACAATAATTTGGACAATATACAACTTAAAAGAATAAAATAATATGTGCAAATTATCTGTTACTCAAATATGAAGCTTTTTAACGAGATTATCGAACGTTGATACAGGAAAGGATATAAATGCTGGATAGTAATATTAGACCAATAACAGTTAATTCCCTTTGTACATAAGACTTAAGTATCTGAATCTAGATATCAAATAATAAAATATATTTATAACGTATTTGTTGTATATAATCTTAATTGCATAATTGGTCAATTTTCATTCGTATATTAGATAATTTTAAGTGCTATGACATGTTCTCGGCAACAATATAAAAGATAAAATATACTAAGGGTGTCCATCCATGACGCACAATCGGTGCTTGCGCAGAAAAAAAGCTAACGCTTTCTAGCTGTTCTTATGTATGTTGCATTTGCCTATAGACACCGAACACCATTATTGTCGTCTCAGAAACTATTCAGGGTAGGTCTATGGTACTTGGTGTGAGGGATGTTTCAATAAAACAAATTTTCACCCTTGATGGATTAGTATAAAAATGACTACTCATTCCAGTGTACAACTACAGCTCATCGTTTAATAGAACCTAGAATATAAAAAAAGACGCCCGACATGACAAAGTTTTAAACAAGAAAAACGAGAAGTCTAAGGCTTATGTACAAATGAGAAAACCAATGATTTTTTTACAAAACTATAAACGAAGAGAAATTAGAGGAACTTCAACCAACAACAACCACTGAATTTCATGTTCTTTACCACCTTCGCTAGCCAAGGGTAACGGGAGTGGATCGTAACCCTTGGCTAGCGAAGATGGTTCTTTACTAGGATCAGACACTAACAGAATGTGACACGGTTAAAATGTTTGCGAGCGCTCATCCCTGTCCTTACCGTTGGAACAGTGGCGTAACAACAAAACAACATAAGAATAAAATTTGAAAACTAATTTAAAAAAAAGATTGACTCATCTGATCGACACAAAACATCTAACGAATTAACTGAAGACACGACATATAGATCTAAAAGTACTCGCAGTTACCAAAGACATATTTGCAATTACTTAAAGGAAGTTCAAAGTCAATTACAAACTAATAAATTATTGTTTCTCAGAATAAAATATCATTCAGTACACATGTCCACTGAGTTTAGCCAAAAACAGTATGAAAATAACAGGCATTGTGGAATGACAAACTATAAGTATCGACAGCATGTATAGGATCGTAAGTAAGTCTCAATATAGAAATTAGAAGATGTGTTATGAATTCTGCGACCATCGGGACATTTATTTCAAAGATCTCCTTTGAAACTATTTATCAAATTTAAAACCATACTATGGATGAATGGTTCTTATGTTAGTTCGTAACTACAACTTTGTATAAACTGAAGGTTTCTCTAGTCAGTCAACAAACATGGTCATGGCTGGAAATTGGACCTACGAGTAAAATGAATGTATTGTCCTACTTCAAAAAATAGAAGATTGATCACATTTGATGCAATAAATGCTCAAATATTAATATCTCCTTATTTCTTCTCTACATCAAACTTGTTTATAGATGATTCATTACACGAGTTATTTCACTTAAATTGTGTTTTCATGCCCCCGCCGTGGCGGAGGGACACGAAGTCTTACCCCTGTACGTCCGGACGCAAGTCCCAAAATTGGTTTCGTTTAGTTTGCCTCGACCAATATGTTATGAAACTTATTCACAATGCTTATTACCACAAACCACAAATCAAGTTTGAATTGTGGTGGTGCCACTTTAAACGTTCTAGATTTATGTCCCTTTACAAATGGAAAAGCAGCTAAATTTTTGTTTCTGTTCTCTAACTTTAGTTTACCTCAACATACTATTATAAAACTTATTCACAATGCTAATTACCACAAACCACAAATGAAGTTTGAATTGTGGTGGTGCCACTTTTATTGTTCTACAGTTATGCCCCTTTACAAATGGAAAAAATTCTGAATATCTTGTTAATGTTCTCTAACTTTAGTTTGACTCAACCAAATGGATGTTATGAAGCTTATACACAATACTTATTAACACGTACAAAACACAGATCAAATTTGAATTTTGGTGGCGTCACTTTTACCGTTCTATAGTGATGCCCCTTTTAAAAATTGAAAAAAATACTGGATTTTTCGTTTCCATTCTCTATCTTTAGATTACCTCAGCTAAATGTTATGAAACGTATACATAATGCTTATTTTAAAACATAAAACGCCGATCAAGTACAAATTTGAATAGCGTCACCTTTACAGTTCTTGAGTCATGTCCCTTGATAACAGTCCATATACAAGCGGGGCATCATTTGTGTCCTATGGACACATTTACTTTCTACTAATTTTCAAGTTTTTGCCCATTACCGGTACCTTAAACATCATATTAGATAGGCAGAAAAAAATATAGCACAGTTAATGTCCTATGTCCGAAAACATTGACATTGTGAATTCATTGAGTGATCGCTTTTAAATGATGAATTTTAGCTTATTTACATTTTTTTTGCATATTATCTTTACTTGACAAATATAATCTGCGCATCAAAGATGACCAGCTATACAAGATCTACAAAATGCCAACATCACTATTTCTATCAGATGACTCCTTTTCGGAATCATTGCCCTTAAAATACTACATTTGTAACTAATTTCGAGAAATTGTCTCTCATCCTGGAAAATGTAAAAGATATGAAGAACTGTTTACAGCATAAACGATCAGGATACAGTCTCTATAAAAATGTCGTTATGACAGAAACCATTGGCTGACCCATTACATATTTAAGTTTTTGCTAACTGAAGATTTGTCTATTATTTGAATTTTTAAGAGAAGAGCGTCTTTTTTTTAGAGTAGATAAAGAAAAGAGAACCTGCCAAGAATTAATAAAAATCATCGATTCATTTTGCCATTTTTATGTTATGACAATTTTCACTTATATTGCGTTTTTATGCCCCACCTACAATAGAAGAGGGGCATTATGTTTTCTGGTCTGTGGGTCCGTTTGTTCGTTCGTCCGTTCGTTCGTTCATCCGTTCGTCCGTTCGTTCGTCCCGCTTCAAGGTTAACGTTTTTGGTCAAGGTAGTTTTTGATGAAGTTGAAGTCCAATCAACTTGAAACTTAGTACACATGTTCCCCATGATATGATCTTTCTAAATTTAATTCCAAATTAAAGTTTTGAATCCAATTTCACGGTCCACTGAACATGGAAAATGATATTGCGAGTGGGGCATCCGTGTACTATGGACACATTCTTGTTTTACTATCTTTTCGAGAATAATATGGAAGGTGCCAACTGTAACAATAAATAAGTAAACATATAGATACTTGGAATCCTTTAAAAATTGGCATTTTGAATATAGCTTCCAATTCTGTATGTTTGTATTTGTTTACTTTCTATATAGAAGGCTGCACCTTCTGGCCATTTTGAGCGCATTAAAATATTATGTGGGTACGCTTGTTTCATGACCAGTAGTCGATTCCAGGATTCCGTGACTGAATTGATATTACGTCTATTTAAGCCGGGAATTTAGAACTGGTGTTGTCATCTAATGCTAATGAAGTCACGCAGTGAATAAGATGGACAGTTTTCTCTGCCAGCATTAAGTTTTTATCTGAGTCCTTGTCTGTTTCCTTACTATCGGACTTTTACCGTGAGACACTGGACGACGAGTGTCAGAGGAGCAGAAATCGCTATCCTTCTGGATAACCTAATTATATCTATAGTTTAATTGAGGTTCATGTTTGCTTATTATTCTCTCTCTATATATAAGGTTTCTAGAGAAAGTTCGGAGATTTGATATATTGCACTGTGGGATATATGTTGTCTGACTTCAATTGATAATTGCTTGTTCATTTTATGCACCGTCAGCAATAGCGGGGTCATATATATAGTAACCACTATGTCCGTCCAATAATGGATTAATAAGTATGGATAAAAAGTAATATATTTCCACACCAAACTTCTACTTTCTTCAAACATTTCTCCTGAGTTTATATAGAGGTAAGTCGAAGTAATCATTTATTCAATATTATTTAAATAAAAAAAATAAAAAATTGGCGTAAAATTGGAAACAGCAAATTGATTTCTTTGAACTTACCATGCATGTCTTATGGGCTTTGAATATCTTAAAAAGTTCTATATAAGTATACATATATATCAATATAAAAAAAGGACACATTCTCTGCTTCTCTGGGTTTCTGATCATATCAATCAATATGAATTTTCTACCCTATAGGGAGTACCCTAAATCAAGAAATAGTTCCCTTGGCAAATTATTTATTCACATTCACTTCAAGAAAAGACACCACGGAAACGTTAACACAAATGCTTTTGATAGAAACTTGTTAGCGCGGATACGCTTTGCCATAATCTATATGTATCAATTTTGAATGTAGTTTTCTTAGTCCAACCCGTGCATCGAATTCCAAGCATCATAGTATGAAATATATCATTTGTAGTATCGAAATTACTTTAATCATTGTGGTTACCAATGTGCCTAATGCGAATTGCCCTTATTTCCTTTTTGATGCACCGAAGGACAATACTCTGTGTGTCCGACATTTTTTTTATTGATTAGAATGAAACTTGCATATATTGAAGATGAAGGCGCGAAGTAATGGGTTGCATTCATACGGCATGAATTGTTTTCATATATTGAATGATATGACGGGATCAAATTCGTCTTTGATTAATAAAAGATAATCACATCATATACCCCGGTTTTGTTTTGTGTGGTTTGTGTTGTTCAGTATTTTGTTTTCTATGCTGTGTTTTGTATACTGTTCTTCTTTTGTTCTTTTTCTTTTTCGGCAATGTCGTTCAGTTAGTTTTCGGCTTACATGTATGAGTTTGTCGAATGTACCTTTGGTATATTTCACCCCTGTTCTACTGCAAATAAATCTAGAATAAATAGAACAGTAGAAACCGAACCATGGTTCAACTTACTATGAAACAAACTAAAGTATTATATGTCATAACTACACACGGAAACCGGTCCACTCTGAATAAATTCATCAGGTAAGGTAGGGCATGCATTTGTTTGATTCAGCACAAACTTCATTCTCAAATGTTGATTATGTTTTAAAGAAGCTGAGTCGGTGTACGATTACAGCTTTATTAAGTAGAGATTGTGATCTTTACGAGTATGTTTTCATGGGTTTTATTCCACGCATGATAGTTTATGTTGCTTTGCATGCATGCATGTATGATGTATCCAATTTTTAATGTTTTTTTTATATAAGGTCACCGAAAATAAACGTTCAATTTATCGTTTTAGGACAACCAAAATGAACAAGTTTCAAGAAGGTCTCCAACAACAACGGAAGTTAGTAGAACAGTTGAGGCAAGAAGCAGCCATTCAGAGGGTACGAGTATCCGAATGTATTGAAGAAATTATGAAATACTGTGAACAGCACTCAGAAACAGACGTTCTAATTAAAGGATTTCCTAGGCCCGGAGATAATCCCTTCAAGGAAAAGGGAAACTGTTCGATATTATAGTGGCTTATGAACACATTGTTCTTTGAAATCGTTAAATTCATGTCATTTCAAATGTAATCATTTATATGTAAATCTTGGCACTTTGTCAAATTTTGTTCTCGTCATGGCCTGAATGGGTGCACTTGAAAAGAACAGCGCGCGTTTTCATATTTTGTTGTGATTTGGTATGATGTAAACTATATCTCAGATAATTTTTTATGGAATTGATGATAATCTGGGGCTTTCCCCGGATCACTCGCCAATACAGGGGTATATAAAGGGCTATGGCCTGTGTACATTTCTTGTTAGTGAAAAGGCATTATCATGGTTGTGGCTTAATTGATTTTTTATACTCTCAATTATTGACTTCTAAAGACAGAAACTTTTATAGTGTATTTTTAGTTTCTTATTTTTGTTTAATATGACATACATATATATCAATATCTGTTTATCATTAAATGCTGATAGTTTAAACAATTCAATGTAAATTAAGGAACTCTGATTTTTGAAACATATATCCAAAAGGCGGATTTAGGGGGGGGGGGGGGGGGGCAGGGAGCCAGGGTCCCCCCTTTTTCGGAAAAAAATTGGTTGCTTATATAGGGAATCACTAAAGCGTTACTGGAGCGGGCCCCCTCTCAGGTCAGTCAGTGGGCCCCCACTTATGAAAATTTCTGGATCCGCCACTGTATCCCAAACATTTTTGGACATTTTTGGCAATAATGAAAACATACTTTGTATTCCCTATTCGAGTTACATCCGTATATATGAATAGTTATACAAGAGTTTAATTTTTGGACATTCAATTTTTTTAAAATTTTTATTTATCGATGTATACCCCAGTGGTAACATCATATTTTGGAACGTAAAAAAAAGAGTCGGTCATCCGATTTCTGATTTTTGAGGAAATTAGTACACAAATACCAGTATCAATATATACTTTTTGTTTGTAAGTGTAATTTGAAAGATGTATACATGTCTGAAATTACAGTCATTTGCCTTCACAAATATAGTCTTACTGTTGTGTTGTAACAGGTTGTTTTTCCAGTTTTGTTATAAGTTTATTTTTATCATTTGTTATATTTTGCAGTGTTTTGGAGTTTTCAATACTCATACTAGGTCGAAAATGATTTTTAAAGGCGTTAATATTAAAAAATATCAAGTCAGATTAAATGCAACCCAGGAAATCCTTGGTTACCGTATTTAGTGTTAGTAGATTTTTTATTAGATCTTGTAAATTAGGAAAAAAAAGAACTTTATTAACTCTAGATAGTATTCATTTCTTGAAATTAAAATTAAGGCAATATATTTTACAAGAAAAAAATTATGAGAAAATATCTGTTGAAGATTTTTTTAATATCCAAAAACTACACACTTTTTTTAATAATTCGTGGAAAGCATATTTTTAAACAGATAAACAGGTAAAATTTGCCAAAATGTAAACCTGTAATGTTTAATTTTTATTTAATTATTTATTTTATTTTTTAGATTTACAAAAAAAGTTTGGTTTAACGTATCATATGCTTCTACATATTTTCGTGTACATACCTTTGTTGTGAAATAAAAAAGTGAAATGTAGTGTTAACATGAGATTTTAATTATTTTCAATTTAATGATCTCCTGGTCAGTGACTGTCCGTTCGCCAGAAATAACATACATGTTGTCCAAAGCTTAAAGAGTTGTTCGTCTCTTAATTCACAGGCTGATTGATCATCCAAATATCTACGGGAGAATACTTGAAAATAATATCGTATAGTGCCATACAGTCATTTCATCAGCTGCCATTTCAATACTTATTATGTATTTTTTGCGCTGATACCAGGTGAACAGAAAAGACAAAAATCGAGCAATATTTAGTCTCACAGTTTATAGAAAATTACAAAGCTAGATTTTCATCTATATCCTGTATAGAAAAATGGAATATTAGCACCACAATCGGCACGACAAGCGAGTTGCTGAACTGAGAAGAGTCGCTTTTATTGCAAAGAAAGAATTTTTGTAATAGATTAAGTCGACTTTCTCTTCCACTATAAAGGTCTTCATTTATTTTACGAAACAAAAAGTTAAGTCTTTCTTTATATCGTCTGTTCAAACTGTAAATGTTAATTGCTTTCGGCACATACAACCTGTTTTAATTAAAACCCTTGGATATACTTTAACTGGCAGGTTTGATTGAAATAACATGTTTTGAAAGAAGGAATTCTATATTCATGAGGTCTTTTCTTCACTATAATTCTTGTTTGTTCAACCTGATACTGGATTCGTTTTCACATATATTCGTCAAAGATTTGCGTAAAAAATTGTTGTGAGTTGCTGACAAGTATGCAAATCATCAACCTCGGTATTTCCGAGTATCTTGGATAAGGTATAGTCTACTTCTCAACTATTTCACCAAAGTATTGTATAGCTAAAATCATAGCATGTGCCAGTTTGCTTTTTTTTTTATAAAGGTTAAGTAAGCAGCTCGATGAACCTTATTTATCGGCTTAAGCACGCTTAATTCATTCATTCCTATAATAATTCGATTTCCACTCCTGAACCTTTTTGTATCTGGTAAGATCATACCTGGACTATGAGGTGCCGCTACTTTGACACTGACAAAAACACATTAAACTAAATGCCAAAATGATTAAACAGAAACCCAATGAAAACATGAAGAGAAATGGTGATGCCTTTACATGAACACTTCTCTACGTTTTTCTCATGTCGGGTCAGAGAAAAGTAAATTCAATGTAGAGGAAAAATCAATAGGTGGCGTTATTTTGGAGATGAATTTCGTGTAATAATCAACAGTCAAAACGAAAAAGGGAGAAGAAACAAAGAGGCAACGAGTAAAAACCACCACCGATAAAAACAGACCACACCATCACCAAAAACAAAAAAAAACTACGAAAGACACAAGTTCACAGTAACAACAAATTGATCTACACAAACACCCGAAGATCAAATTGATCTACACAAACCCCTCATAACTTTGGATGAACTAAGGTCCCCAAGAAGGGTTGTCGTTCCTGATCCAATTGTAAATACCGCACTGTAGTTGTTAAAATATTTATGAATGAACCATATCCAGAGTTGAGACGACTTGCAATAGCTTATTGATAATTGTACATATTGTTTAACCATAAAAGACTTGACTAAATTTTAAAACTATCTGTACATGTTAATTCTTTAATCCCTTTAATTATAAATGTGAAAGCAGGATTTTCAATTAAAAACCAATTAGCAATACTATTGCAACTAAAGACGACATAGACATTGGAAAAAAATCCGCACAAAAGACAACATTAAAGCTAATTTTAAAGCAATACAACTAACTAAGTTTTTGCTCCTCTGATGTCACATTTCGTGTAACTCGATGCAAGTTCAAACTGCTGACCATATGCATCCGGTGATGTCACAATCGAGGAAAAGAGGGTGGTGTTGTGGCTACAACTTAACAAACGCATTCAACAACCATGTTATGATAGTGTAAGAAAATCTTTTACAGTGATATCTTCTATTTTCCCTTTTGGTACCCTTGGTTCATTAGTTTGCTTATAAGCAACATCACACTATCAAGGAAATCACTGAAGTCCTCGGTTATCATCCGAAATTGCTACCTATTGATGAATTGTATCCATTAATTTTGTATACAGTAGCAAACACTATCCCAAACAATTTTGATAAAGTGTCGTGTGGCCTCGTTTGATGTATTATAACTTACTCTTTACCGGGTTTGTAATTACACGATCAACACGACGGGTGCCACATGTCGAGCAGGATCTGCTTACCCTTCCGGAGCACATGAGAGTTCGTGTTTCTAAAGTCTTTATTTTTCTATGTTGTGTCTTGTACACTATTATAATTGTCTTCGTTTTTTAGCCCTCACTTTGTCAGTTTATTTTCGATCTATGAGTTTGATTGTCTGTCTGGTATCTTTTATCCCTCTTATTGATTCGGGAGGAGCCATATTCTCATAAGAAAAGAATAAAATTCAAATCTACTCAAAGTTAAATTTACTTTAATCCGTAACGCAAAGGCGGAAAGACACTTTGAACTGATGTAGTAAGTTCAGGAACTCTTAAAATTATGATAAACTAATTTGTGATTATGAGTAAATTGCATATGATCTCTTAAAAATGACATAATAATGTTACAAATAAACACAAGTGAATGAACATCCGATTAGGAAATTTTCATGAACTGAGTGAACCTATAAAGTAGCCTTGTATAAGTATGACGTTTATGTTTCTTGATTGTAAAATCGTGTTTCAACTTAATGTAAGCAGCTTCGATAATAAGAGGAAAGGTCAAAATCAGATTAATTAAGTTTCCCTCAAAATCGAAAATATTTTTATTTGTGTGGTTTTTTTTTATCAGGAAACAAGAATCAGAGCAACATATGGATGGTAATCATTACTATTTGTGATGCTATGCTTGATTGTGAGAATTGAGGTGTTTGTTCAAACTAAACAAATTGTCCTCTTTTCTGTTGTGGTTACTACGAAAACCCCTGAAGGTCCCATTAAAGTGTTAAAATACAATCGGTCTTTAACCTAATAGAGGTTCAAGCACAGTCTTAGTAAGATGTTGTTGAAGCTTAATGGTCAGATAAATGATTTACAGTACAAGTCTTAAATTTCTATCTGTCTCTTTTCACTCCTGTTTGTGATACAGTGAGTTATATGTGTTTGTTTCCTGGTTAGATATGTCAAGTATTCTATTCGTTGATATCTAAAGTTTTTTGGATTTTCCATAAGAATCTTAACTTTGGAATTTTCCTTTATCGGAATTAATATATGAAAACACTTCTTCTTATATGACTATTGTTATTGGAAGAAATTCAGAATTTTGATCAATAACAAATGCCCCACGATAATCAATCTTGGGTGTTAAATTTCTTCTACTCCTTGAGACAAGACGATATTCTTTTCTTTTTATCATTTTATTGTTTTAAATGGAATTCCATAAATTCTTCTAAAGAAGGAACCGCATTCCAGAAGCCAACGGTTGGACTACAGATTCAATATCTAACGTTTTTTTCAGCTGCAGACGCAAAAAACATCCTTTCAGTAGAATCAAAGACAGACACTTGAGTGCAAGTGTGTTCATAAGCAACTCCAACTCAAGTATGAACCACTTAAAATATATGTACTTCCCTATTCGTGTGGTGATAGTAGATTCAGGCAATTAGAATTGCATGTACTTGTATTAAGTTTGTAAACAAAATGGACAGCCACTTTATAGAAATAAAAAAAAAAAAACTAACTTCGCAATAAATATATTTTGACGCCTACTGCAGTTTTTAAGACTTTACAGGATTGTCTTATCTCAAAACTCTAAGTATCCGGTAACACTTACCTCGCAATATCACAAAACAGTTGAGTAACAGGCAAACTATTCATGTCCTTTGCAATACTAAAATATCAATCAGTACAAATCAACCGGATTTAGTTAAAAGATGCCATGTACAGTATAAGAAAAACATGACCTTGTGCAATGCCAAAATATAAGTATCGACAGGCTGTTGAATAACCGTTCATAACTGTGTATTTATGAAACAAAATCAATGTTAGTATACCGATTGAGACAATATTGAAAGATCTTACTACATTGTTAAAAGATACCCATTGAGAATGAGTTATTTCATGGGATCCATCAATAAGTTTTCATGGGATCCATGTTACATGAATTTACATGGATCGTATCTAAGTTTACGGGTTTGATAAACAACATCGCCGCAAAAATTAAGATAAATTGAGAGATACCGTTTGCATTTAGGTATATCCAGGGACAACCAAACTAGTACTTATAAACCAAATTTTTCATCGATGCAAAAAGTGTTCAAAGTTTTAATTAATTTGTAGTAAAGATTTTTTGTCGATGGTTGTCAATATTTTTTCCAGAGCCACCAGGACGAGATAGGGGATTCAATAGATCAACTTTATCTGTCAATGTTGGCTTCTCTCAAATACAATTTTTTTTTTATTGTTAATAGTATTGTTTCAACAGAAAGTTAAATATATCTAAATATATATTATCACATTTCCTTAACATCCTGCATATTTTGTCACTGATACTAAGTTCAAAAACCATAACAAGTCCAAAACCTGTAACAAGCAAAAAATAAAAAATTAAAAAAAAGGTAACAACCAAGAAGTCTGAAAATCCATTCATCATCAATTGCTCTTACAGGTTAATATTGCATACTTTTTATTCGTGTGCATTAAACTCAAGAGGAATGGTGCCTCGATTTAGTTGCTTTAACTTGAATTACCATTCCTGGCTCCTCCGGATGTTTATGCCTGACTACGATCATTTATTTGTTTGTAAACAACTACTCTTAGGAATGCAGAACTACTTCTAAATGTCCTTGACTATTTCATTTTATTTCCTAGAATGAAGTATTGCATTTTTTCCAAAAAAAACGGTTTTACTTTTTTCCTTGGGTTTACTCTAAACTTTTCCTCAGGTGTAGTTTTATTTTTTTCTGAAGTTTTGTTTGAATAGTGCAAACCGTTGTTATACGAATAAAATGATTAAATAAAATTAAAAAAACAAATGGATAACAATAAAAAATAATCGTGATTCTGTCAAGTTTTAACACCATTAGGGACGCGCAAACCCAAACATTTGAAGTTTTAGCACTATTAGGGACGCGCAAACCCAAAACATTTGAAATCAGATATTATAGATACTCCAACACGTCAGGGGCTATGCAAGATAATATAATCAAAAAGTAGATACTGTTTACTTTGCCTGAAGGAGTCGGACCTTTTTTTCTAAACTATTTCTAAATTTATCAACGGAAAATTAATAACAGCACGGTATAAATCTATAGTAAGTACCGAAGATGTATGATTGAAACTGAGGATTGAAAAGGAGACAACAATACAACATTAGACCAGAATTATGTAAATGTAATTAACTAAAGTTTGTGCACTGTACAGCATTCAACAGTGTGCATAACCCTTATCGTAGATCTATTATAGTAAACTATAGTTTACTGTAAGGCTAAATGATTGACGAATCAACATGATGAAAACCGTGGTTCTAAGTAAAAACAACATCCTGGATCAGAATATCTTTCTGAGAAGTCTCCAAGCGCTGGGTAAACAAACACATCATAACACTGGTCAACAGGTTACAAAGTACGATCTTGAATATCGTAAGTTTACATGTTCAAACAATACCAAAATATCGACCCATAGCAAAATTGTGGTTAATTGCAAAAAAAAATGTTCGTTTCCGATATCTCGCACAGAAATATACAGTAGAATTACTATATAGTTTCTTATGTAACTGTAAATTGATACGCAGCATAAACGAAATGCAAACGTTCACTGAATGAAGGTCACATAATATTAATAATTTTTCAGAATTAGTTTACATATATATACTAGATCGAACAAAACTAAATAAAAAAGAAAAGAAATGAATATAAATATTTTTCTATGACCCTTTACAAATTTCCTTCTCTGATTTCTTCTCTTGACGCAAATGATGATTTTGATTGAAATAGAGCAAAGCGGTTAACATTTATCGGAAAGAGATTTTATTTACAGATATATGCAAATTTCCAGTTACATAAGCAATAATGATTCATATTTTGGTTTTGGATCTTTCCAACAGGGAAAGTTCAAAATATTAAAATATTTTTAAGTTTCTAACAATGTAAACAAGGCGTTCTCTTATCTTTTAATAATTAAGTAATCATATATCTTTACTCATACAATATAAACAAACTATACTTACTGTCTTAATGTCTTTCTTTGTTTGTCATGCATATGCTTAACTCCCCTACAACGAAATCGAATAACCCACATTCACCTTCACATAAATAAACTGTACTGACATAACACCCTCATCATCAGCAACATGAGTAAGATTGCGATAGTTGTTTTGATTTTAGCCGTATTTTTGGTGATAGCAATAGAATCTGGTTCTCGGAGACGGTACAGGAAAAACAAACATGCTCCTGGATTTAGACGACATGTCATAAATGACGACGATTGGGAAGCCGACAGTGACGACGACGACAGACCTTTTAGACCCTCATATAGGTGGTCACGTCGCAGGTAAGAAGACCAAGGACTTTTCTTTATTTTTTATTTTCATATTTTTTTTAGATCTTTTTTTTTATATTTACTCCGGATTATTTTCCTTTTTTTCTTCTTATATATTATAAATCTAGTATAATATATAAAAAGAAAGCGATTACTATTATAATTTTGAAAATAATCGCTTTCTTTTTATGTATCTAAATTGCAACGGCAAAACAAAACAGTTATTATGTTGACGACGAAACTTTCAAAGCAAGAAGGAAAAATTGCATTATTTATCATAAATAACCATAAAATCACTCTATATGTATACTCTGTATGTTGTTGTAATACTCAGTTGTAATAAACAAGTAAACCTGCTAGTGTAAACACTTGAATAATACGAAGAACACTTAAAACAACAAGTAGTTGACTCATAATATCATAAAGTTATATGAAAGTGAAAAGATAAGTTAATAAAGTAATCTATAAAAAAATTAATACAAAAACAAATTTGAGTGAGGTTACACGATTATTTGATTATGCACTATGTATAGCGCCAAACAAAACAAATGTAATAGTATCGTCAGTGTAATAGAATGTTCTTGACATTAAACTGGCATGCTTTCTTTTCTGTAGCATTCATAAAGCTTCAAACCTCTCTTCTACATAGTGATTTAATATACAAGTTTGAAAGATTTACAGTCAAGATATTCTGCATGAAGGATCGACCCCTCAGCGCGACATGATTGAACGGTTGCCTGAAAATATACTACTAGATTAAATTAATCGGAATATACTGTGTCCTGATGCAAGTTTTCAAAACCTCACTTTTCATTTCTTATTTAGGAAATAATATGACAATTTTTAAACGAAAATGAATTTCTGTAAAAAATTTGAGTCTACACAAGTCAGTGGCATATAGCCATCTTCTGGACGAAAACAGTTCACCTACTGTTTCATATCAAATTATACATTATCAATTAACTGATATTCATTATGATATTGGTACATCCCAACCAACCACTTAACAAAGTAAGTGAAAAAGAAGTGTGGTATGATTGCGATTGAAACAATTATAGGTCATCGTTTATGAAAATGACAGGGTTAATTAATGTTTGTGAGCACTCAACCCTCCAGCACCTTGGTAAATTGTGGAACAACACAACATCAAACCAAATTATAAAAATCAGTTTAAAGACCTCGACTCAAAATGGAAAACTATGGTTGCCGGATACGGCCATCTCGCGTTTTCTCCTTTCAGTTTGTAAACTCGAAATCGAGAAATCGAAAGTTCGAGAAAGCGAAATCGATATATTGAGAAATAGAGAGATCGGGAAAGCCAAAACGCGAAATCGAGAAAGCAAGAAAGCAAAAACGCGAAAACGGATAATGATTTCTCGATTTCGCATGAAAGTGAAAGAAGAAAACGCAAAAACGCGAAACGCGAAATGGCCGAATCAGGCTACCATAGAAAACAAAACCTTTATAGAAATATCTTGCGTCTGCAGCCCCTTTTTGGATTGATAAATCTAAGGAACACTCAAACTGAAAAATATGACAGTCAAGAATGTATGAATACTAGAAGAGCAGTAAGACAAAAAAGGGACATAAAATGAACATCAAAATCATATATAATGATAACTTTGTCTGAGAGAGCTGGACTTTTGTCATCTTTTTGTTAAGTTTCAAAGGGGAACTCAAAAAGGTATGTAATAAATTATGTCAGTACCAAAGCACCGACGATAACATTTCAACACCAGTGGTATCCGCCCAGTGCCAGTAAACGAAAATTACATTTAACAGAACTGAAACAACAACATAAATTTTGTAACCAACATATTTGACTCAACTAAATGGGATAACCATCATCAACATCAGCGGCAGCGGCAGCAGCCGAAACAACTATGACTTTAGTCAATTAAATGAATATCTGTATTTTATTTTAGGCCAGGGAACAGAAGGTTCCAACTGGGTTTCAACAACAGAAGGAGAGGTTATAGTTTTGATTTTGACTTTGATTTTGATTTTGACTTCAATTTTGACCAAAGAAAACCATGGTATGAAGGGTAAGTATAATTTATGTCACGTGCCTGTTTTATATCACATCATGATTATTGCATTATAAATACATTAAGTATATTTAACTACATCGCATCTTACATCAATAGCGTTTTTATGTTTGGTTTCAAAATGTCACAGACGGTCAAGTTAAAAGATATACTTGTTTCCTGTTGGTAATGAGAGGATTTCTGCATTAATTAAACACACCAGACATAAGTATTCATGGCAGCAACAGAAAATCAAACAAAAATATAGTTGCAAACGCTTTCTATAATGATAGTACATTTTAAAGAGATTTCGCAATGACATTTTTTAGCACACTTTATATTACCCTTTTAAATACAAGAATGTTCTGCAAGTTTTGTGTTTTGATATTGCCATTTTTATTTTTTTGCTGTTGGTATATTTGTCTTTTTAGGCCAAATATTTGTACTTACAAAGATGTTATCAAGAATGAATCCAGCTCTGACGAAACTGAGATTACCAGTCATCACGTGATTAGATCTCAAGTCTGTGATGACAAAGGATCTTCCTACAAGTGTACGAATAGGTAATGATCGTGCTAAAAAGGAGAATAGCAACCAAAAAAAACCGAACTCCAATGAAAATCTAAAACGGAAAGTCCCTTGTGAAATTGCAAAAATGACTCAATTGTAAACAAAGGAGTTACAATTCACTTACATATACTTTGATACACTAGAAATTACAAATGTTCTCATGGAGATTGTATAAAGTGTAGTTCAACAAATATGCAACTATTTCACCCGCCCCCCAGCATTGCGTTTTTTTTTTATATTATAATTCGTTTGGTTTGTTTTTGTTTTGCAGCATTCCTAAAAGGTTTTTAAGGTTTTATAAACATTGAAATATGTTTAAATTGATAAAAGTACAGTGACCGATAGTAGAACGATGGCATATCAACATTCAGTGGTTTTCTTTTGTGTCAGTCTTTTTTTTTTATGTTTCGAGGTTTTCACAGAGAGGAAAGTATAGTGTAGATTTCCTTCAATTTAAACATTGGAACAAATCATACAAACGTTCTTTTATGAATGTAAAAAAGCAAAATAATTTAAACTTATTTCAGGATATTTTTTCCAGTATCAAATAATCCATAACACTGCTTTGTAATATAATTTAGTTTATAATAAGGATAAATATCTGGAACATTTTCTGTTCTATTTGGCCAAACCTCTATATCGAGTTGATGCTGACTGCTTTGTAATTAGTTTATAAGAACGATATATATCTTGAACATTTTCTGTTTTTTTATGACCATACCTCTATATCGACTTGGTGCTGACTAGTTTTCTGTAATGTAAGGATTCTTCATATAGATAGAAGGCAAGTTATGTATGTCAGGAACCTGATGTTCAGTGGTTGTCGTTTGTTGATGTGCTTCATAAGTGTTTCTCGTTTCTTGTTTTTATGTAGATTAGAACGTTGGTTTTCCTGTTTCAATGGTTTTACACCAGTCATTTTGGGGCCCTTTATTGCTTGCTGTTCATTTAGAGCCAAGGCTCCGTATTGAAGGTCGTACTTTTACCTATAATGATTTACATTTATAGATCGTTACTTGGATGGAGAGTTGTCTCATTGGCACTCATACCACCTCTTCTTATTTTTACGTAGTTTTCCTTGAATTCAAACTATGGTACAAATGAAGCAATCGGTTTTCTATCAATGTAAAAAAGTAAGATTATTTAAACTTTAAACAAAGGATATTGTATCCACTATCAAATATTCCATAACACTGCTTTGTAATTATTTTATAATTAGGATTTATATCATTTTCTATTTTATATGACCTAAACTCTATATCGAATTTGGTGCTGACAGGTTTTCTTTAAGGTGTGGATTCTTCACTATTTAGATAGATGGCAAAATATGTATGCATTTTTACAGTTGTTGTAAAAATAATTCGTTTCTATGATAGTTTGTTTCTATGTATATTGCATTGGCGTTTGTTTTTGTTGCACTTCAGTGTTTTTGTTGTTTTCATTTTAAGCAGATTCAGTTTGTAACCTGGATTTGTTTTCTCTGACTTTAGATCAGCTGTATACTACTGGTGCCTTTATTAATACATTGTTGATCAACTTATACTTTAAATTTGACGTTTCAGCATGGTGGTGGGTGGAAAAGAGGAAACGATTGTCGAGGTAAAGGAATGTTGTCCTGGATTTACAAGGAAGACAAATCAAATAGGTTGCCCCACTGGTATGTAAAGTAGAATAAAATGAAATTTCCATTAATATATTTGTTCTGTAAATAGATTCGAAGCAAGTATATAAAGAAGCAGTCACAAAAGTTTGAAATATAGAAAAACGAAATGCCAATTCTAGATTCATTCTAACCTGTCATCTTTGGCGTACGGTATTTGATGTTGAATACAATTTAACAAATGTTTGTATTTTTCGACTGTTATCTTGCAAAATAAAGACAGATACAATGCATGTGGTAATATGATTTATTATTGGTTGAAATGAATAGATGTCAATTCCTGAATATGCATACAATCGTGTCCTGTACTTCGCCCGTATGTGTTCTTCCTTTACAAATTTTTTTTTCAAAAGAAATAAAACGGTGTACATAGTAATTGCTTATTTGAGTTTTCTTCACCTTTTCATTTATAAATAGCTGTAGAAACAAAGAATCTGCTGGAAAAAGCAAAAGACTTGGATCTCACCAAGTTTATAGAAGCCATTAAAATAGCTGGATTAGAACAAGATTTAAAGAATGGGAATATCACACTATTTGCACCTGTTGACAAGTCCTTTGATCAGATGTCTGATCTCTTGGCACCTAAATCACAGATTACACTACAGGTAAATATGGTTTTATGTTGTCTGCAAGTATAGATTTAACGCTACTGAATAAGGTTTCAAAACTTTAGCATACCAGCAGATTATGTTCTATCTAATTAAAAAAAAAATCCTTTATGTTGTCTCTCGCGTTCGTACATGGGGGTCGTATTTCAAAACATGGGATCGTTGACAAATCATAGATGAAGTTATTTGTTTGATTACTTTGCCCTCTATTGTCTGTCAATTGATTTCACCCTTCAACTGTTCTCAAAGAAAATCTGGCTGATACAATGATGTCTATTTAATATTTTGTTGGGTCTATTATCTGTAAGATACAAGCGTTTTGATGTTGTACCAGTTGCACCATTTATAGATACAATGATGTCTAGTTTATTTATTTTGTTTTACTAGTAGTCTCTTATCTGCAAAAACTGGCGTTTTGATGGTGTCTCAGCAAATAATTGAAACAATGATCGATAATTTAATATTTTTTTTGTCTTTTTTCTGCAGATACTGGCGTTTTGATGGTTTCTCAACCTCATATAGATACAATGTTATCTGAGTTTAATAGTTTTGCTTTGTTCTCTTACCTTCTCAGCCGCTCAGTGATTGATGCAATGATTCCCGATTTAAATGTGGTATTAGTTTATTACCTGTAGGTTACTGGTGTTTTAATGGTTTCTCTACCATTGATTGATACAATGATATCTAATTCAAATATAAAAAAGAAGATGTGGTATGATTGCCAATGAGACAACTATCCACAAAAGACCAAAATGACACAGACATTAACAACTATAGGTCACTGTACGGCCTTCAACAATGAGCAAAGCCCATACCGCATAGTCAGCTATAATAGGCCCCGATAAGACAATGTAAAACAATTCAAACGAGAAAACTAAAGGCCTTATTTATGTAAATGTTTCGTTTTGCAAATGTTTTGTTTTGGTCTATTTACTAGCGTTTTGATGGTGTTTCAGTCATTGATAGATACACTGAATTCTGTTTTAAATGTTTTTGTTTTGGTCTATTTTCTACAGGATAATGGCGTTTGGAGGTGTCTCAGCCACTGACTAAGATACCTGAATAAAATTTTCTGTTTTTGTCTTTTACCTACAGGATACTGGCGTTTTGATGTTGTCTCATCCGCTGAATGATTGATGCAATGATCTCTGTTTTAAATGTTTTATTTTTGTCTACTTTTTGCAGGATACTGGTGTTTTGATGGTATCGCAGCCACTGATTGATACAATGATCTCCGATTTAAAGGCCATGTTACTTGGTCATTTATCACCAGAGGTCTATACCAGCAGCAGACTAAACGATGAACAGCTTATTGATACAGCAAGTCCATACAAAAACAAAATCAGAATTAATTTCTATGACAATGAAGTAAGTTTATGGGTTTTTTTCTGTAGAAAACTAGCTAAACTTAATTCAATTTTCTTTTGATTTATTATAATGCGTATTTATAACTCGTGTCAAATTAAGGCAAACGTTTGCGTTAGCAATTTTCGTTCTATGCCACGATGTCAAAGAAGCAGGGGTTCGAATCCAAACGAGTGAAGAACATTGGATAACATTGTTGGGATAAATTTCAGATGACGTATATGTAAGCTGGTTAGTCTTTAACCAAAAGAATGTCTATCATGCATTTAGAACATATTGAGCAGTGGTAAACTACTGTCTAGACGTATACATTTCAGGTGTGCCAGTGCTCAAATGGTGGGTTTTACTAATAAGCAAATAATTCTTATTTAAGAGGTTAACATTAATAGCCAGAACTAATCTACCACATCGTTCTTGCAAGTTCATTGTGTTCTTTGTTGATAGAAAAAAGTTTACTTATAACATTTCAAAAATGTGTTTGTAATAGTCATTGAAGTTGCGAAATACCCTGAAACCATATTTTGTAGAAATTTAATTGGCATATTGCATATGTTTACTTTCCTCATTCTAGTTTATTTAGAACTTTCAAAACTGTTTTTCTATTTTGTTTCTTTATATTTCTATTGATATTTTTTTTAAGCTTATGACTGCCAACTGCATAAAAGTCAAATCTAGGGATGCAGTAGCCACAAACGGAGTAATAAACGTTGTTGAAGAGGTCCTAGAGCCTGTTTCTGAGACGTTGATGGAAATAATTTCGTCTGATCCTGAAATGAGCTACATGAAAACTGGTATGCTAATATCATATTAAACTGAGTATGGATTGAAATAAACATAGAAAAAAAATTCGTATATTTTGAAAGGGTAAAAACACATTTACTCTGAATTACTTTTACTGACATGGTCAAAGCCTAAAGGTATTAAAATTATACTGGATATTGAATATTAAAGAGTAATTTATCCTATGGTATCAATATTTAGCAACATTTTTGCATACATGTTTATTATAAAATCAAAATGTTATTTCCTGCTGAAAACAGTCTAGTACTTTGCATCGAAGGACGTCGCTACAATTACTAGAACTGAATTGTGTGATTTGAAAATAAAGTTTAAGATCCTTAGAAAATGGCCCTGGTGTGACGCAAATTCAGGGAAAATTGTCCTTACTGCTTGCAAAACATACATTTAACATGATACAAGAAGAAATTAGTCAATTTAACATTGAATGATATCGATGAATTACTTTCTTTCTTTAACTTCTTAATTGCTTTGAGCCTCCTTCCAACTGCTTTCTACCAAGCTCCACTGATGAGTCTCATGTAGAAGAAACACGAATCGGGCAATCCAAAGTCTTGTATTTTTTATGAGGATTTATCATGAACTCATCCTATAGTTAGAAGTATAGCGTTTACAAGTTACACAGAAGAAGGCAAATCGCTCAGTATAACTTTTGGTTGAATGCGTCCTTTAAAACTTCAACTAAAGTAAACCTTTCGGCTGCGGTTAATATAGTCGTGGTATGAGTAAACCTTTCGGCTGCGGTTAATATAGTCGTGGTATGTGTGTTTATTTGAAGGTGAATTCCGAATCAAGTTCATGTTTAATCCGATAAATATGGAATCGCATGAACTTTAAACTAAGTCAGTAGAAGATAAACTTATGGTATGTCTCTGTTTCTCTATGATTCTTTATTAATTAAGTAAATTTGCATAATATATTTCAATTTCAAGTGAAAAAAAATGAAATTTTAAATAAGCAAAATATTTTAAACTTTTGAATACAGCAATTGGCAGGAGTGGTCTAGGAAAGATGTTCCGCGATGAAGGCCAGTTAACGTTGTTTGCACCCAGCGATAGTGCATTTAGGAAATTGGATCCGATCCTTCTTTCAAGAATTTTGGACGGTGATACTGAGTGTCTGATAAGTAAGTATTGTTTTCATTCACCAGTAAGTGTCATCCTCAGTTTTAAAATTAGTTACTTTGAACGAAAAAATCAAAATCACAAAATACTGAACTCCGAGGAAAATACAAAATGGAATTTCTCTAATTAGAAAAGAAATGTCTTTTTAAAAAGGTAAAAAGAATTACCATTGAAGCATTACTATTTGTGTAATAGGTAACTTTTCTTTCCTACAATGGGGCTTTTTTATATGCTGCTTTTAAAAATGAAGTGTGTGTAGGAAGATAAATGGCATTGGAAAGATTTATAATAACATTTATGATAATGTCCTTCCTTGTGTGATAGTATTTGACCACCAAAAACGTTTTTTCTTTCTTTTCAGAGTTGTTAAAAAATCACGTTCTTCCTAATGTGATATGTTCTCAAGCCATACAAGGCAGATCAAAGTCTAGGAACTTGTTAGGCCACATGCTTAATCTGACAAGAGCTGCAGACGACAAACTATTTGTCAATGGCGCGCAATCTGTTGACATTGATGTCATGGCTATAAATGGAGTATTATATGTGATAGATGATATTTTGGTCCCTGATGAAGGTAACCAGAATGTCTCTTAATTTATGCCGAAGTACCATTTATTCTGTTAAACTTGAATTTTCTTGACATGTTTCTTGTTTCTGGACAATACCTTATGTTTAAGTGTATGGATCTATATGAAATTGTATCAACAGTTCCATACCTCTAAAGGAAGGTTGGAATAATTTTTGGGGTTATGTTTAGAAGATAGGTCAATAAAGCAAAATGTCCAATTTGAATCTTATAAGTTCTTAGACCACATACATTCTGTGTCAGAAAAGTATTTGTTTTCTTTGTCCATACTTCCCACAACTGTTCATGGTTCGATCGTATCAAGCTTCGCCGGTATATATTATTTTTCATTAATTCCTTCATTGATGTTTCTACTCTATTGAATCGCGGGATTTAAACATTGGTAAACGAATGTCGCCTCATCTTTGATAAGATATCCATCTGTAATGAATATTTGATAAATTTACAATTTAGAAATACCCTGAAAATAAATTGTCAACCTGTTTAAAAAAGATAGAAATAACAAGCACCTCTTACTTTCGATTTATTAATCACGATATATACATAAAGGCTATTTAGTCGAAATAAAGGGGCGTGCGTGTATTCACAGACTCCCTCTTCAAGAGTAACTCAACAATCTAAATTTGCAATAATTGTTTAATTAATCACGAATAAGTAAAATCATAAAAATACTGTACAACGAGGAAAATTCAAAACGGGAAGTCCCTAATCAAATGGCAAAATCAAAAGATAAAACACATCAAATGAATGGACAACAACTATAATTTGAAGAGTTCTTATAAAACCATGATTCGTACTTTTATTCAGCATTGGATGTGTTGGAAATTGCACGAAGATCCGGGGCATCAGCTATTGTAAAGTTGATTGAGGACACAGGATTGGCCAAAACTTTACAGACGACACAAAATCTAACACTGTTTGCTCCAAGCGATGCAGCTATTGGTGTAAGTATTGTCAAACATATATTGTGGGGTAAGATATGATAGAGTTTTAAAAAAAATCTTTAGTTTCCCTAAACGTAGTTGACAACGGCCACAAAAAGTGCAACATGCACCCACGTTTGCATAAACTAATAAATTCAGCTAAAAGATTCGGCATATAGATGCATCTTTAAAAGACGACCATGCTACATTTGTTCCTTGTATTGTGAAGGATTATGAAGTGTGTTCATTTCATTTACATATTTAAGATCTCCGATATGTAGTGAGTTCTAAACATTTTGCAGTGAACAATGATGCATTTTGGAGAGTTCAGCAACCTCCAATAAATGAGAATCCCTCTGACATATTTTGTATTCTACATTGACTTCTATTAAGGTCGACGTCAAAACGTATGTTTTAGATGCAACGTAACTTTAATCATGTGACTTGATGTGAGATCCGAGTTCAGATCTCCGAAATTTAATACATGAAAAGCATTTTGGTTGAAAGCTAGGATATTGTAAGTCAGAATGTAACATTCAAAAACATAAAGTATTTTTAACATTTGACATATCATAATTATGGATTGAATTGAATATTAACCGTTGAATCTTTGGTTACCAATAACAATTCATCCAAAAACAAAATAAATGTTTTCTTATGTCTATAGAATTTAGAGAAGATTCCAACAGATCCCACAGAACTAATGAAATTACTATCATACCACGTGGTTCCATCAGAAGAACATACTTGCAGATTGTATAATGACCAACAACTAGATACACTTAACAATGGAAAGCAAATCAGATTCAACGAATATACAACGGTTAGTATAGATAAACAAAACAAAGTTGGTATTTCGTCGCTGTTGATATATGTCTTTTCGAAATTCTAATGATTGAGAACAAAACGAGCACTCAAATTAAAAGATATAAACATCGACGATTTTAATTGCTATTTTTTCACACACAAATGTTATAAGTATGTTTGCCGAAAGCTCCCATTGAGGGAACTGCTAATGTTGTATTATCAATTTTGTTTTTATGCTTTTATCTTTCCAATCTACCAGTGAACTTTAAATTCGGTATGACTTAAAAGTATTTACATTTTCAGCCATTCCCTTTTGCGAGATTCGATTGGAAATGGGTTCAGACTGCACAGTGTGCTACCATTGAGAAATCGAACATCAGAGCATGTAATGGAATAATTCATATTGTTGACAAGGTATGGTTACATTTTATGGGATGTTCCTGGACAAATTTAGACAAACCTAAGGCGAAAGTTTGGTGACTTGTAAAGCATTATGTACATTGGCAATCATACCATATCTTCTTTTTTATATTCGACAGAAATATTTGTTTTTGTATTACCTAAAGCGATAGTTAGCTTTACATCTCTCTTGTATGACATTCGCATACAATTCTATTATACTGAATGCGATGTGTGAACAATACAGACATAATAGAATTATTTTTTTTAATAGGGGTACACCAGTCAACATTGTGTTATAATCTTATGCACTATAAAAATAAACAAATATATAACAAAGAAGCACAAAAGGCATATAGACGAAGCTATCAAAGATACAAAACTTTTACTTGAATACGTCAAAGTTTCATTTTAACAACACTCGTCAGTTGTGATCGAATAAATATTTACTATAGGCAAAAACAAATACGAAGTTGACGAGCTTTGAAAACCAAACCTCCAAAAGGTTGCGACAAATTCGCCTGAAGCAATCTTTTTCTAGGGGTCATATGAAACAAACATATTTTAAATTGCGACTTTTCTATTTCGCACATGTTTTTTTTTATTATGTCTAATGGTCATCATTTTAAAAAATAGGTTCTGCAGCCTCCAGCTGGAACACTTTTAGATGTTCTTGCTCTGGACAACCGGTTTACTGAATTGGTACAACTGATCAAAATAGCAGAAATTGGTGATATGTTAGAGGGAGATGGTCCATTCACTTTATTTGCACCTACAGACGATGTAAGTATAAGTTCTATCGTTTCTAGTAATAAATAACAATTTCAAAAATGCTGTTGATTTAAAAAAAGGAGTTCAATGTAAATTGGATAACATTTCATAAGAAAATTAACAGCAAATCTAATATTTGATATACAAATACTCGACTTTAAATGCATAACTAATGCCATTGTAAATCACTGTAAAAAATTTGAGGTACTATCTCGTCACATAAAGATTAACCAGCTCGTGGTGGTTGTTTCAAATTAATTGTCTGCATAAACCGGACATTGGAATGTGTTTAAGGTAAGGAATGAAAGATTATTACTGTTTTTAAAGTATCAAGAAATATTTTTTCAGGCTTTCAAACGCATTGATGATGCAGAATTACAGAACATTGTAAACGACAAAGGGAAGTTAAAACATGTACTATTTAATCACATATTTAAAGGTACAGTAGTTTACTTTTGAATTGTTGAGAATGCATGATGTTTTTTTTTTATCTGCAAATGAATATTTGAAAAAAATGATCTGAAAAGACAATAAACTTGTTGTATTCAGGTTTTTTTTAAAAGGGGAAACTCAGCAAACATAATTTTATAATCAATGCTTGTATTGCTGTTTTGCAAACTTAATGTTCATTTTGAGTCTTTTGCAGTAACTCAACCATATCTGGTCTTACAGCTAGGGATAATAGTTGATTTTATTTAAATGGAATTAATTTAGACTCTTTTTGAGCTACATTTTTGAGAACGTTAAGTATCTTTTATTTGTATGCTTTGTTATGTCCGGGGGATTAAGTTTGTATTTGTAATTGTGTGTATGTGATCTGATGTTCTCAGTGTCCAATATTGTTTGGTAGTTCCTGTTTTTCTGTATCTAAAAGTATTTTAAAACTTTTATTAACATAACAAAACAATATTTTGTCGAAATCAAAATGGCCATAGCAAGTGTACTTTACGAGACAAATTAAGGAGGAACATGTAGATAATAGATCATTGTTTAATTACAGATCAGATTTGTTGCTCTGGTTTAAGCATAGTTGCTGCAAACGTTGGATATGGAGCGAGGCAACTAAAATCAATGTCTGAAGAACGATTTACAGTTGATGAAATGGGTAGCAAAACTGAAATCGGAGGATCACAAATTACTGAATGTGACAAGAGCTCAACCAATGGCGTCATACACGTGTTAGACGAAGTAATCCTCAAACAGAAAAGAAAGTTCATGGGTGATGATGATTTCTGGGATTGGTTTAGGTTCTGATTTTAGTACGATAAATACATTTGGATGTTGTTTTTGTGAGAAAGTTCGGAGTTTTAAATCTGTTTATTATTATGTTTGATGATAAATTTTTGAAAAGAAAAATGATTATATATTTTCATTTAAGGTAGCACAATACACAGATTTTTCATCCCCAATCAGACATCTTAAAACTGATGTCATTCCACTCATCCTTCTTTAAATTTTATAAATGAGGTACCACAAGAAAGAAGAATGATTAATCTTTCAATTTGTGATAATTTCATTATGACATAATTATTACATAATTAATTGTTATGTAATTAGTTGCTATATTGTGATGTCCATACTTGAATGAATTTAGCTTCTTTGTTATTCATAGCATCCCAAAATATTTTATAGATTCTTGCCCTCCAAAACTGTTTCTCAGATTTTTCCTATTGTATTTCATTCTCTCATAAATCTTCAATGAAGTTTGCAACATCAATTCATAAGAGATCACTAAATTCAATTGGGTATAAAAATATTTCTATTGATGTTTTTGGAAATCTGAGACACTGTTTTGGAGTTCAAGCTGTGTTGTTCAAGAATCTATAAAATATTTTGGGATGCTATGAAGAACAAAGACGCTAAATTCATTTAAGTGTGGACATCACAATATAGCAACTAATTATATAACGATTGATTATGTAATAATTATGTCATAATGAAATTATCACAATTTGAAAGATTAATCTTTCTTCTTTCTTTTGGTACCTTATTTATAAAATATAAAGAAGGATGAATTGAATTACATCAGTTTAAAGTTGTCTGATTGGGAGTGAAAAAATCTTTGTATTGTGCTACCTTAATAAAGTGCTTTCAAAGAGTTATTTTTGTTTTTATAAGATTTAGGTCACTAAAATGTTATAATATAATTTAACGTGGTAAACAAATATTGAATACACCAACTACACACTATAATTCTGCATCATTTATCTATATGTAATACCTCAGTTGATGTTCCACTATTAGTTTTTGTTTAATTTGTACGTTTGAAAACATTGTGTAGGATTTATCTTTGTTTCAAATAAAGAAATACTTGGCATGACTAAAGTGTTATCCTGTCCAGTCTTAGAGACAAAATTTTATATTACATTTCTTTGTGTATAAGAAAACATGAGTGCATACGCCGTAATTTCTCACCTTCTTTAATAATCATTGATATTATGTTGATAGTCCTAAATATAAAGCTTTATTACAACTATGACATAAACTTAACATGATCCAGGAAAATTAAGTCAAGGTCAGATAAACCAAACAAGAAATACATCTTGTAATCATTCAATACACTTAATATAGTTGACTTATTGCTTATAGTTTCTAAGAAACAGATCTAACCATGAAAACTAATCATTGACCAATTAACCATAAAAATGAGGTCAAGGTGAGATGAACCCTGCAAGGCAGACATGTACAGCTTGCAATCAATCAATACCAGAAATATACTAGACCAATTGCTTATAGTATTAAAAAACAGACACAAAAAAATTAACACTTGAAAATGAGGTCGAGGTCAAATATAACCTAGGAGACTGACATGTACATCATAAAATATTTCCATTCACTCAAAAACTGAACTTTTACCGCTGAACCATGAAAATGAGATCAAGGTCAGAAGACACCTGCCAGTTAGACATGTACACTTTACAATCATTCCAGACACCAAATATAGTAGACCTATTGCATACAGTATAAGATAAACAGACAAACACACAAAAACTAAACTATAATCACTGAACCATGAATATGAGACCAAGGTCAGATGACACCTGATAGTTGGACATGTACACCTTACAGTCCTTCCATACACCAAATATACTAGACTTATTGATTTAAGTATCTGAGATATGGACTTAACCACCAAAACTTAACCTTGTTCACTTATCCATCAATTGAGGTCGAAGTCGAATGAAAACTGCCTGACTGGCATGAGGACCTTGCAAGGTACGCACATACCAAATATAGTTATCCTATTACTCATAGTAAGAGAAAAGTTAACATTTAAAAAATTCTTAACGTTTTTTTAAGTAGTCGCTGAACCATGAAAATGAGGTCAAGAAATATGGACATGTGACAGACGGAAACAGACGCAGACTGCAATTAAATGTAGGATTATTTTCCTACAACTGTCATATTCAAGTGAATATTTTTCGATACCTTTTGTATGGAATCGGATGTGACGTACTATGATTTGGTGGTATTACAAATAAATTCAAAAGTAGCCTACCGCGCTGTTCAATAGTCATACATGTAAATCGATTACTTAGTGAGCGAAAACAAACCAATATCGAGGGAAGCACATCAACTACTAGAGGAAAACATTGGAATAACACTGAACTACTACAAAAACAACGCCAACATACAAAGAAACGGACTATTTGAAAGCAACTGCCAAATTCCTGACGTAGTACAGGACATTTTAGGAAAAAGAGTGGGAACGTAATGTTTGCCTGATTAAATTGTTGTAACACTTTTTGCTGCATTGTTTTCTTGTGTTTTGATTCCGAAAAATTTCTACGCAACATAACAACTGTTGGGTGCCACATGTGAATCAGTATCGGTGTACCCAAGCGGAGCACGGAAATCGCCTCATGTTTTGGTGGGAACGTGTTGCTCAGTCTTTAGCTTTCTAAGTTGTGTCTTATGTACTATTGTTTATCTCTGGTCTTTTTTGTGTATTGGTATTGATATATTGAATACCAAGGGAGATTAAACCTTTATCAAAATGTCATTGCTCGAATAGCTATCAAAGGTACCAGGATTATAATTTAGTACGCCAGACGCGAGTTTCGTCTACATAAGACTCATCAGTGACGCTCATATCAAAATGTGTATAAAGCCAAACAAGTGCATAGTTGAAGAGCATTGAGGATCCAAAATTCCAAAAAGTTGTGCCAAATACGGCTAAGGTAATCTATGTCTGGGATAAGAAAATCTTTAGTTTTTCGAAAAATTCAAAGTTTTGTAAACAGGAAATTTATAAAAATAACCACAATATTGATATTCATGTCAACACCGGAGTGTTGACTACTGGGCTGGTGACACCCTCGGGGACGAAACGTCCACCAGCAGAAGCATCGACCCAATGGTGTAAATAATTATTAAAGGTACCAGGATTATAATTTAGTACGCCAGACGCGCGTTTCGTCTACATAAGACTCATCAGTGACGCCCATATCAAACTATTTATAAAGCCAAACAAGTGCAAAGTTGAAGAGCATTGGGGATCCAAAATTCCAAAAAGTTGTGCCAAATACGGCTAAGGTAATCAATGCCTGGAATAAGAAACAATTGACAGAAAATAACAATTATCTGGTGTTACAAAAGTTATTTCTTTCCCCAGAAAGCAGAGGTTATATAGAATAAAATTTAAAATACAGCTTCCGTTCCATAACAAAATTGAGTACAAGTTTACAGTAATCCATATTTGTGTTACTTTATATACCCTTCTTTGTTTCTTTCTTTTCTAAACGCGTATGCTTTTATGCAGTTCAAAACAGTTAAAAAGGGAAATAGAAATTATTCAAAATATGTATTTCTGTAAAAACGCAGAAAATATTTAGTTCTCTCCCTGGCCTGTGAGTATAAAAGAAACTAAAGTGTTCTTTTGAAACCTCGACGTTTAAATAGTATAACATTATAATGTGAATCCCTATTAATGAATCTCCGCATGAACTATTAAAGGTTGAGAACTGTCGCCAACAAATGGACTGTCATTAGTACTCTGTTTACAGGAACATGTCAGATGTTTTTCCCATCGTATTGTTGGTTAATAACATTTGCTGTTGTCAATGTTATGTACTCCCCCTTTTTGAATTTCTTTTGAATTTCGGTATTTTTTGCTATATTTTTATTTATATTTACATGAACAGGTAGTAAGACGATGTACTTTTAAATGAAATCAATCAATAGGACTACTACTGTAAAAAACAAATGAGTTACGAATTATAAAGAAGTAGAACGTATAACAATATGAAAAAGTTTTTCCAACAGAAAGTTCAATAGGAAAACCTGCAATACTTTGATAAAGCATTAGAATAAAATGTCTAAGCGACGTGTGTAGTGATTCCAAGGTAAACGTAATGTATTCACATCAAATATAATTATTTCCTTGGTTTTTTTTTATAGTTTTTTAAATAGGGTATTTTTTTGTTTTCTAGTTTCTCAGTGCGTGAAGAGGAAATAGATACTTTTCAATACACAAATCAAGGTCATATTCATGTAAACATCGCAATTAATAATTTATTCACACAAAAACTTTAGATGGAAATTCCAGTGAAGGATGAATTTTAATATCACATCAAGTTGCATCTAAACATACATAATATTTAAATCATGTCCATGTTTGTTTTACTTTTGTTTTACCTGTCATTGCTTTGGGAGAATATTATATGTAAATCAACGTGCGAAATTAAGAAATGTTCTGCAAACTGTGAACGGAGGAATTTAACACATGTTCCGAAAGGATTACCGCGAACAATTGAAAAACTGGACTTGAACAAAAACTACATTATCGAAATAGAAGCTAATGCTTTCGCACGTTATCAATTACTTCAGTATATAAGTTTACATGGAAACAAGCTTACAACGATACAGTGCAGTTCATTTAAAGGATTAACAAGACTTACTACACTCGATTTAAGCAACAACCAATTAAATATTCCTGCAGAACATACCGGTGACGTATTTAATTATTTGAAATCATTACATAACCTTGACATTAGAAGAAATTTCGACAGTTTTGATGAGCATTATCCGTTCTTAGGTAAACTCGTTTATTTGAAATTTCTTGCTATGGATCTTATTCATAATTCTGATTTTTATAAATTAGGTTTGCCAAATCTGATCAATCTACAAAAACTGGTATTCGACCAATGCAATGTAAATGTTCTAAATAATCTAACATTTACACATTTACCCTCAAATATCAAAGAATTACATTTAAGGAACTGTAACCATATTAAAAATGTACAGACAGGAGTTTTAATGCCATTTAAAAACCTTAGGACATTAAGTATTCACAAATCTACGATGTCGCTTCTAGATGCCCTCAGTATACTTAATCCCTATGAAAATAAGACAATGGAAACGATTGAGTTCATACAGGTGAATTCTGGTTATCGTGGGCCAACAGAAGTGGCAGCTCCAGACGCTGTTATAATAACTTCAGAAATGATGAGATACTTACAAAAGATATGCGTGTCCAATCTTATATTATCTGAGTGTGGAATTGTAGACTTTAAACCTAAAACTTTACTATACTATGAAAGGCCAGAATGTTTCAAAAAAATAGTTTTTTCTGGAAACCGATTTCCGATGATGAATAAATTCATGGAGTTATTGCCACTCGCTCATAAATCGGTAAATTTGACTTTATTTGATTATTCGTACAATCCTTTGTCTTTTTCTGATGAAATAGAGTATTTACATTATGAAAAAGATGTTACAGATATTAAAACTGGAATGTTCTCTGACCAATATTCTGTGTATGATGAAGAAAGAAACGAATTGGAAAAAAGTCCATATGCATTTACGAAATATATTGAACGAAAGTGTTATTCCGCAACTCAAGAATATGAGGAAAAAAAGGAGATTGTGCAATTGCGTTTAAAACTACCAGAAAACTTGCATACATTAAGATTATCACATTTTCTTAGAAAACTAGAATTACTAGGAAATGTTTTAATTCTGACGGCCCCAAATTTACAGTATCTTGATATTAGCTACTTTAATGCTAATTGGTTTCCGATAATACAATTTAATGGGTCAAATAATCTGCGGTTTATCAATTTTTCTGGAACAACATTGTCAACATACTTTTTATCATCGATGCCTGAACTAGTAAATACTACAAATGTTCAAATGAAATATACTCGACTAGGTCACACGTTTCAAAGATGTCCAACCGCCTTAGAATTTATCCCATCAGTTGAGGTATTGGACATTTCAAATAATAATATTTGGTTTCTACCGGAAAATGTCTTTGTGAACAACAGTGAAATACAAAACCTCAGCATATCATATAATTTGCTTTATGACATACCAAAGGCAGTTTTATCTCTACCGAATTTACAGTTGCTTGATATTAGTCACAATTTCATTCAATCCATTAATGAAACAGTACGCAAATGGCTTGAACAACAAAACTTAAAGTATGGGAATACATTTAAACTATTTCTAAAAGGAAACCGTTTAAGATGCATGTGTGATACTCTTGAGTTTGTCAAATGGATCACTAAAACAAATATAAGTTTTGATGAACCAAAAGGAGATTACCTGTGCACGTTAAAAGATGGTACAGTTATAACTATTTCAGAAGTGATGCAGAAATATCATGAACTCTTTATAGACTGCAACAGTGGGCACTGGCTTCGAATAGGAATCGCTCTACTTGTGTCGTTTGTTGTATTAACCATACCAGTCGCCCTTGTGGTTAATTTCAGATGGCAACTGGCTTATTGGATTTATAGACGATTTAGATTAGTTATCGAGGAGAGAATGAAATTAAAAACTAAGTATGACATATACATATCATATGGTGATCGAAGCTTACACTGGACAATAAATACTTTAATACATAAACTTGAAAATTCGTGGAAGATGATCACATGCTTAGATGACCGGGACATTCTTGGTGGAGACATATGTTCTGATGCAATTGCAGAATCCATAAGTAATAGCAGGAATGTGATTTTTGTTATAGATCATTCATTTCAAGACCGTATATGGGGGAAGTTTGAAATACAAAGAGCAAAATATGAAAAATATGCCGGGAATCTGCAGCACATCATTATAATAAAAAAGCACAATATTACAGTGCAAGACTTTCCTTCAGAACTTCGACAAATATGGGATGATGTTGTATTTATAGAATGGTGGGACAATGACGATAGCAGTGGATGGGACAGGCTGAGAATTGCACTCTTTCAAAAAGTGCTATAATTTTTTGTTACGCCGACGTTTTTTAATTCACTGTACATTTATTTTGAAAGAAGCTTATATGTTTTTCATTACGTTTTGTCTTTTCATTTGCGTAAAACACCTTTTCAGAGGGAGCTTGTTAATTGTACATTAAAGCACATATTCATCTCTATTTGTATTTATTTTCTAGTCTCAAAGAAGAATGTTTTGTAGAAATGTGAACTTTTCACAAAGACACAATATCTGACTAATTCGGATTACAAACGAAAACACATCAACTGTAAGAGGATCACAAAGGAACAAAAGGAACACTGCAGTGCAACAATAACAAATGCCAATATACATAGAAAAAAGTAAAATCACAAAAATACTGAACTTAGAGGAAGATCAATTGGGAAAGTCCATAATCACATGGCAAAATCAAATAACAAAACGCATCAAAAACGAATGGACAAAAACTGTCATATTCCTGACTTGGTACAGGCATTTTCAAATGTAGAAAATGGTGGATTAAACCTGGTTCGAAACGAACTAAACAACTACCATATTCTTGATTTGGTACATGACATTTTTAGAAACCAATGGTGGGTTGAACCTGGTGTTGCAGATAGTAAAACTCCCCGCTTATATGTCAATGTTAAAAAATATCGCTAAAATGACAAAACTACGCGACAGAAATACAGCACAAACACACCCAAACACTCATCACGGAGAAACGCACAAACAAATAATATACATGTAGTACTCCACACAACATGCAAACCGCACAACAAAGAACCGCTTCCTTACTCGACAGACAGCACATGATATCACAAACAGTGACACACTTGTGTAACAAATACGTAATCTTGAACTGTATACAATAATTTTCACAAAAAACAAGCAATTATCATAACACTGACGGTATTAAAAGACTATTTTATAATTATTTGAACTACAAACGATAAGACATAACACATTATCCACCAAAAATCACAACAGATACATAAAAAAGATTAAAAACCAATTGTTCAGAGAACAATTGAAGGTCTCTCCACCAGTAAGGATGTATTTTTATATGAAAATATAAAAATTTGGTTTTAAATGTCATTTTCAAATGACAGCTTATTGTACTCTGATTCCAAAAAATATATGGTTTCTATATAAACAGATATAAATAAGGGAGAAAATGGTGTACTTCCGGGTCAAAAGATGTTACTTTTGGTAATGTTTGATAGTTAACTTGACACTGATTCCAAATAGACTTTTACATTGATTTAGTACATAGCTACTTCCGGTTTACAATAGATCACTTCCGTTTTGGTTTTTCAAAGTCACATGACTTGCAGCATAATGCAAAATGTCCCATGTCTTTATCATGAATACATATGAGATAAAAGCAAAGGTCAAAATCTATAACGTTAAATTTACCTATGACCTTGAGCTCAATTTCAAGGTTATAAACCAAGGACTTCAAATCAAAAGACTCTATGCCACTACTTTATATTGTTAATGAGTTATATTACCATATGACTAATATTAGATATAAAAGGGGGAAAACTTCCATCAAATGTCTACGTACATTTTCAACTAAAACTTACGTGTTATGACATGTCGCAACTAACAATTGTGTGTAAATTTTTTGTTGATATCTTATAAGATTTCTGAAAATAAGTGAAAACAAGCCAAATTCAAAATTTTGAACATGACCTTGACCTTTGACCTTGACCTTATTTTCATTTTTGGGGACCAAGGATTGCAAATCAAATGAACTTTTTTTTTTTTTTCTTTTTTTTTTTTGTATTGTTATGAGTTAAAATTTATGACAAAAATAAGCAAAGACCCATCGAAACAACATCTGATAAACAAATTTAATAATACTTTTAGATATTTGGATGATATTTTGGCTCTCAATAATGACGACTTCAGTATGTATATTAATGAAATTCATCCTGTTGAACTTACTTTAAATAAAGCTAATACTAAGAATGACCACTGCCCTTTTCTCGATCTTGATATCTATATCACTAATGGAAAGCTGAATACTAAAATTTATGATAAAAGGGATGATTTTTCATTTCCTATCGTTAATTATCCGTTTTTAGATGGTGACGTTCCCTTGTCACCATCTTACGGTGTTTATATATCTCAACTTGTACGATTCGCTCGTGTATGTAACAATGTTTTAGATTTTAATGAGAGAAATTTATGTATTACTGAAAAATTATTACACCAGGGTTTTCGATATCACAAACTAGTCAAAACATTTACTAAATTTTATCATCGGTATAAAGACATCATTCGTAAATATAGCTCAACATGCAGACTTCTAATACGTTCAGGTATTTCACATCCAATTTTGTATGGTAATATTCTTTATAAAGCACAAAGGTGTCAGTATTCACCTCAAAAACTTACAAAACCTTTGAATAGACTTATTAAGAAGGGATATAATTACGATACTGTTGTCAAGTCATTAAAGATTGCATATTTTGGCGTTAATATTGAGTCACTGATAAGGTCTTTGCATCGGAACTAAACACATTTATTCTAAAAACAGTTGCTGGCATGACACGGGTTATGTTCTTCTCATATATGTTATGATGGTATGATACTAAACCCCTAACGGGAAGGATTGTGCCTGATGTTCATATGATGAAATCATAATCTTTCAGTCAGTTTAATTGAAGTCTAGAGCTGGCATGTCAGTTAACTGCTAGTAGTCTGTTGTTATTTATGTATTATTGTCATTTTGTTTATTTTCTTTGGTTACATCTTCTGACATCAGACTCGGATTTCTCTTGAACGTAATTTTAATGTGCGTATTGTTATGCGTTTACTTTACTACATTGGTTAGAGGTATAGGGGGAGGGTTGAGATCTCACAATCATGTTTAACCCCGCCGCATTTTTGCGCCTGTCCTAAGTCAGGAGCCTCTGGCCTTTGTTAGTCTTGTATTATTTTAATTTTAGTTTCTTGTGTACAATTTGGAAATTAGTATGGCGTTCATTATCACTGGACTAGTATATATTTGTTTAGGGGCCAGCTGAAGGACGCCTCCGGGTGCGGGAATTTATCGCTACATTGAAGACCTGTTGGTGACCCTCTGCTGTTGTTTTTTATTTGGTCGGGTTGTTGTCTCTTTGACACATTCCCCATTTCCATTCTCAATTTTATTATGCCATTATCACTTATGGTTTCCAGTTACAAATACATTTCACTTATATCAAATACAAAAGGGGAAATAACTCTCATACGGAATCTTTATACGGCTTTGGTCAAAATTAAACTAAACATCATGAGGATATAACGAGCAAATTTGAAAAACAGATTTGTCGGTTTCTTATAATGTTGCGAAGTTGTAGAAATAACAAGAAAAACAGTGTTCGGGGAGATAACTCTTACATAGAAAAGTATTCGGCTTCGCAGACGTAGATACAAAAGCGTACAAACTGTACGATATCAGATTCCAAATATCTAAGCGACATCTTGCGGAACATCAATACAGCGAAGGAAAAAAGTTAGGCGGTAGAAAAAAAAAATATCAGAAGAAACCAAATGGGTCTTTCAACGGAAAAGTGGAAAGACCTAATAATCAGAAGAAAACCAATGGGCCTTCCACGAAAAAGTAAAAGTGGAAAGACCTAATAATAATCAGAAGAAAACCAATAGGTCTTTCCAAGGTAAAGTGGAAAGACCTAATCAAAGTCTTGAATGTTTGATATATAAAATACATATACACGTCGTATAGCAATGCAAATTAACACGCAATAGAACAGTCATATTCGGGACTTAGCAGGCAGACGACATAGATGTTAAACCACAATCTACGGCGTAGCAAATTGAAATTAGTTAGCTTAGACACAGCTGCATCGTATTAATCAACAAATTCGTGATGGTGCCCATACAATTTTCGGAGTATCATTTCTAATCTTTCCTCTTCATAACTCTAATGGAGCAGTTTTTGTGTATGGAGCACAGCCCTGTGCATGCACATATTCTACTGCTTCAAATGCGCAAGTAGAGAATTAATGTTTCTTCATGCAGTTATGCTCGGGTTAACTTTTTGAGAAACTTAATTTACCACCAAACCCGACCGAATGTGAGAAAAATTCCTTAATTTCAATTTTAATTTAGATGTGTAAACAACCAACATAAGAAAAACCATAACCATATTTTCATGCCAGTAGCAAATAAGTGAGCTACTGGGCTGGTTATAACCTCTCAGGCTAACAAAAAAACCCCACAACATTGAAAACTAAGGACTGAGCAAGCAAACTCATCATGGATACCGAATTGAATTTTATATTTACGCCAGAGGCGCGTTTCGTCTACAAAAGATTCATCAGTGACGCTCGAATAAAAAATGTTGAAAAAGCCAGTTGAAGAGCTTTGGGGACCGAAAATTCCTAATAGTTTTGCCATATACATCTTAGGTAATCTATTTCTGATTAAGAAAAACCTTGGTATATCAAACACAACCCACCAAAATACGAGAAAGGTAAGCATATTCAGCTCCACATGTGGCATCCGTTGTACGAGCTTCTCGACAAACCAGGTCGTGAGTCTTCTACTGTAGGTCAATTTCAAGGAAAGGAGGATGGGATTGTAGTTACAACAATTGTAGATGTGTTTATGTAGTACATAGAATAATAAACATTCAACATGTTCAATAGAAAGGTCAATGGAACATCATTATTATGGAACGTGAAATGTACAAAAGGTAAATAGTTATCAAAGGTACAGGGATAATAATAAAGTACGCCAGACGCGCGTTTCGTCTACATAAGACTCATCGGTGACGCTCATATCAAAATAAGATAGACTTCCCGTTTTTCTTTTAATTTTGTGAAAATGTGTAAAGCAAAACAACTAAGGTTTATTCTATGTCTGTGCATGTTCAGAAATAATTGACATTACATATTTGTTCCGTTTACTGTATCAGATGAATTCAAGAACTAGTTTGTTAAAAAACCACACTCAGTGATCAGAAAATTACCATGATTGTTTCAAATCATATTTTAAGGTAGTGTATGATGATAAAAAAAAGAGAGGCATTTTTCTGTCTAATGTATGTTGGCATTAGATGAATTTTGGATATTTTTCAAGATCCTTTTTGGTTTATTGCTCGTCAGCGTTTTTAAATATGAGGCTTTTGGTGTTCCTGATGAAGGTCAATCCTGGAAAAACATTTCAAACGCATTAAATTTATAACGTGTTGTTTTCATCTTTTTGGCAAACCCATTAATTCAATCTTTACAAGAATTTGTGCAAACAATTGTTTTAACTATTTCTCTCTCTAATTATATATATCTATTGTTATAAAAGAGATGATTTCAGCTTTCCAATTGTGAACTTTCCATTTCTAAGTAGCAACATTCCAGCAGCACCTGCATACGGGGTATATATCTCCCAATTGGTACGATATTCCCGTGCTTGCATTTCCTATCATGATTTTCTTGATAGAGGGTTACTGCTCACAAGGAAGCTATTAAACCAAGAGTTCCAAATGGTGAAGTTGAAATCATCCCTTCGTAAATTTTACGGACGCCATCACGAGTTGGTTGACCGTTATGGAATAACCGTTTCACAAATGATATCGAATATGTTCCTTACGTCGTAACTACAATCCCTTTCCCTTTCATCAATGTGACCTACCGAATTATACTATTTACCGGATTTGTAATCACATAAGCAACACGACGGGTGCCACATGTGGAGCAGGATCTGCTTACCCTTCCGGAGCACCTGAGATCACCCCTAGTTTTTGGTGGGGTTCGTGTTGTTTATTCTTTAGTTTTCTATGTTGTGTCATGTGTACTATTGTTTTTCTGTTTGTCTTTTTCATTTTTAGCCATGGCGTTGTCAGTTTGTTTTAGATTTATGAGTTTGACTGACCCTTTTGGTATCTTTCGTCCCTTTTTTATAGAATAACATGTATTGTGAACTACTCAATGTTAGTACACAAAATGGTTGTCTTTGAACAAAAGATAATTTTTTGAATGAATCGGGAGGTAAAATGTGTTTGCTTTAAAATATTCAATCATAAATCAAGATTAAATAAAACACTAGGTTCGCATGAACTAAAAAAGGATCAACATGCACAGGGTACATCGAGCCCAAACATCACTTGCCATGCGAATTCCAATTCAGACAAAATGTCAAAATAAGTAATAGGATGTACAGTGAGTTATATAATATACACAAATAATTAATTTAAGACTTGCATAATATATGCAGTGCGTACAGACACAATAGAACGGCACAAGACGTACGACAATTTACACTTACAGTTATCCCATAAAAAGTAGTCAATCATTAATGCCTATAGAATCTCATTAAGTAAAGAAAGCACATAGAAGCAACTAAAACTATAAGCACTTAAAATAAACCAAACTCAATTTAAAATTAGTAAAATTAACTTAAACAATAAAAAACGAGCAAACGAAATATTTAAAGATGTTCTGCTGTAGTACACATTGAAAATGAAAGTATGCTCATTATCTGCAGCCAACACAAATACATTCGTTACCACTTCGACAGGTGATCATAGACTTACATTGATTGAAATTATGGTGTAGCTCAAGAACAAATTATCAGTCAACTTTTTCGTGATTGTAACAGTCCGTACAAGTGAAAGGTTTAGCGCTATAAAACCAGTTTTTAATCTACCATTTTATACACAAGAAAATGCCTGTATCAAGTCAGGAATATGACAGTTGTTATCCATTCGTTTGATGTGTTTGAGCTGTTGATTTTGATTTGGGACTTTCCGTTTTAAATTTTCCTCGGAGTTCAGTATTTTTGTGATTTTACCTTTTAACTATTGCATTGTCCATTTCAGTCGATATCATAGTAATTATGCTGGAGCTGTGTGTTTTTAAATTTATTGCGATAAAAATATCTCACCCCTAGCTGTTAATAAAGTATTTAATGCGTACATGGATTCGTAACTTATCGATTGAGCTGTGGAAATGAAAGTTGACAATTGGATAGCAAAATATATCACATTTATTATGGGCTCCTAGCTTGAAGTCCATCAAATTATGTCAATACCAAGAAAAAAAACACAGACCTCCTAGTTTCAAAATTATAAATGTCAAGTTAACTGCGAGCACTCACCGAATAAGGGTTTTGATTAACAGAATTTCATAGATATGTCTGAAAGTGGAATTAACAACTAAATTGTTCCTTTGTGAGGGGTTTTGTGTATCCGGTATCCAGAAGGAATATTTTTATCATTCTCTCTTTAAGTAAATATCAAAGGGGAGAGGAAAAAAATTGTTATTTTCTAACATCTCTATTTTGATGTGGGTGTACAGATGGGATTTAAATTTTACTTACCCTACCTAAATCCCTCATCAAAATCGAAGCCATGGCGTTGTCAGTTTATTTTCGATTTATGAGTTTGGCTGTCCCTCTGGTATCTTTCGTCTCTCTTTTAAACATTTAATCAATTAAATAATACTAGAATTGAAGCAGGTTAATACCACTTCATTTTTTTTTGTTTCACCATCCTGCCAATCTCTATGTGAAAATTATAAATATCTATTTAAGGGTTCTTGAAAAATATGAAAACAAATTCAACTGAGTTAGATTATCAACCTGAACATACTACTTCAGTTTCAAATTTTAGGTCAATTTTCGTTGGTAACAGAATAGTTTGTTGCATTTTTGCTCGGAAATTTTTTGGAGTAAATACTAGTAAACCGTGTTGGTGAGAATAAGTCGTATTTTTCAAGTGAGCTCCATAGAGGCAGGAGTAGTATGCTGCTGTTCGAAAATCATAAATCGATTGAGAGAAAAGAAATCGGGGTTACAAACTAAAACCGAGGGAAACACATCAATTATAAGAGGAAAACAACAAATCAACTGAAACACTGAAGAACAACAAAAAACAAACGACACTGCAACATACACAGAAACGAACTATAAGTTAACAACTGCCATGTTCCTGAATTGGTACAGGACATTTTAAGAAAGAATTGTGGGTTGGACCTGGTTTTGTGGGTAGCCAAACCATGATGAACATGGAATTAACAACTAAAACGTTCCTTTGTCATACTTTGAACAGCTAATGACTAGTGTGAGTCTCACTAGCTTGATATTTTGGAGGCTTAAAGAATAGTGTTGAAACAAGACAATCAATCGTACAAATAATTGTTAAACTTTGGTGCAACCATCCCTTAACTTAAATCAGATTTTGTGACATGACGAATTTGGCTTTTCTTTTGATGTTTTATGTCCGAAAAAAGGAACCTCATTTTTTAAAATTATTTTGGGGTTTGAGCATTTCTGATGAAGGTAAATTCAGAAAAGCACAAATTCTATAAAGTGTCATTCTTTTTTTAAAACCAGACACTGCACTTAAGTGTCATGACTCATACTAGTCCTAGGTCAGGTAATATATTAACTTTTATATAGAATTTGTCAGAAAAAAATCAAAAGATCGTACTGTTAAATTGAGAATGGGAATAGGGAATGTATCAAAGAAACAACAGCCTGTCAAAGAGCAGAATATAGCTAAGGACCACCAATGTGTCTTCAACACAGCAAGAAAAAATATATATCAAACTGAAGCTTAATAAAAGATGAGGTAAATTTTAATTATTAGTGATATGGTTTCAATATTACATTTATAATCATATTAGGTGTTACAACTAAACATTGTTTTCAACAGATTTCTTCTTCCTATTCGATTGTTTCAAAATATTGAATTTCAAAATATCTATAATAATAATCTACCTAAGAATACAAAGCAAGAACACAGAAAGGATATCTGACTGTTCAATAAAAAATAAATTATAATAATTAAAAAATCATAATTCAACAAATACAAATCATCACTTACACAGATCTTTCCTTCGTCTTAAATATAAAACAAAGCTTTGCCAAAGTATATGATGGTAGTATATGAATAATTAAGAAAAAAAACTTACAACTAATAATATAACAGTTTTTATGCAAATTTGACTCAATTAAAATTGGGACCCTTATAAGACAAAGTCATCTACTATTTAACATTACACCTATTGATATGAACAATCAATGGAAGACTTTTTTTAAACAACTAGAAAAACACAAAAATATATCAAGGTATATGTTTATAACAACATTATAATAAAAACTATAAAAAAATCTAATAAAATATTGGAATGTATGGTAAAACAGAGATCCTCATCCTTCCAAATTATTTGTTCAAAGTGCATTTGTTACATAGATTTCATGAATACTTTCCATTTTTTTTTTGTAATTTCACAAGTTTAAATGAACCATTACATTCAAATGGTGATATAAGCATTCTTCCCCTTTGTGCTGTGTTGATTCTCAAAAAATATATAGTCGAACTGTGTATTATTTATCATTATATTAAGACACTAACGATACCCCTGATACACGTGTTCAGTATCATGAGTTTGATATGGAAAAGCATCACATAGTACAGAATGTTCACATGAAGCTTGAGTCCAAATTTCAGAAAGTCCTGTAGTTCTTTGCGAAAAATATGACGAACATCTGATACTTGGCCTGCATGTTTGTGTAAAAATATGTACAGGTGAGAGAGTGCTTAACAGGAAGTTGACAAGAGATCAGTTTGAAAATACAAATCAATTCATAGCACAGCATAAAGCTTGCTTCTAAATTTCAGGAAGCTTAGATTTGCAGATCCTGAGAAAATGCAACAAAATGGTCATTGGACAGACTGGAGAGCAGAAAGAAGGACTGACAAATGTAAATCAGTACAACTTTTGAGATTTTTGAAGGAAATGATAACATTTCTATTTGTGTTTTAGAATGAATTGTGAAATTTACACAACATAAATAATTTCATTAATTACTGTGACTTGACTGTAAGTGTTACACATGTCTTATTGGAAACTGTATAATGCATAGTAAAAGCTTATGACAAGTATAAGCTGATGAAATATAAGTTTTTCTCATGTCTTTAAAACATTCATGCAAATATAATCTGAACTCTGAACAACATAAATCTCCTTTAGAAAAATACAATGAACACAGTTCAATGGATATAGCAAACAAGTATTGCAGAAATTTATCAGTCTATACATGCAGCAAATAGGTATAACAGGAATGTATCACAGTCTATACATGCAGCATACAAGTCTTTACACGCCAGGAGTCTGTCTTAACAGTTCCTTCTGTGTAGCTTTAAGTAACTAAAATAATAAAGATAAAAAAGATAACAATTGTATGCCTATTTTAATTTCTTTCTGTAGTAATTTGTAAGTGTAGTTTCAATGCGCAAAGAAATAAAAGTCTGTGTCAGAAATAGTGAGTGCCATTTGCATAATAAGCGATAGGTTCATGTGGCTCTGTATTTAAAAATGCATATGTTTCAACTGTAATCTCACTCCTATTGTGAACCCTAAATGCACATAAATAATAATATCATATCACAAATCATGAATTCAGAAACAAAACATATGGTTTTTAACAACATAATAAACTGTGAGAATTTATATTAGCTTTGTTCAATATTTTTTCAGTAGTTTGAAAGGAGATAGGATTTAATGCTTACTCCTAGTTAAAATAAAACTTTACACCTGAAAAACAGACATCAAGTATAAGATGCACTAAATTTGATTGCAGAGAAAAGACGTAAGTTTCACTTGGATCAATTTACTTAGTTCAGAGGTAAAGTTTTCCTTATTTTCAAGAAGAACCTGCCTATTTTGTCCCCTTGAAATCGTTTTAAGTAGTTTATGAGTAGATTGGAATTCATGCTATCAAAAAGATGACTAGAATGAATGACCAATTAATACTGAAGGATAAGCTGAATTATTTTTACTTCCTGCTATCACCATATTCAATCTGCTATAGACAACTGAAATCTGAAATATTTAGACTTTATTACCTCATCTGTGTCTTTGATTCCTCCATAATCTGGCTTTCCTTCCTTTCTCCTCTGAAATAGGAAGAATAATGTTTATGAATATGTTGAATAGATTTTAAGTTTTGTTATTTTTTACTGATCATTTATCATATGTTTTCTTAGCAGAGGGTAATAATTCCTTTATTACAAAATGTGCGTATGAAATTCTAATTTTAAATATCAAATGGTATGCATATCTTTTAAGCAATTTTGACCTGTCACAATTTTCTATCTTCAACAGGTGTTTAAGATAAAAGCTGAATTCTTGCATTTTACCCATATATTCTTTTAACTTGTTTTAAAAGTAAGAATGATTGTGGTCAAGTTTGATTTAGATTGGCCAGATGTGTTCAGAGGGAACAGTTTTTTTTTATGATATTGACGCCAATGACAGACCCCAAGTGATGGCAATACAAAATACACCTTTGGTCCAGATGAACTAAAAAATATACTAACATGCCAAGGTTTAGAATTAGGTGTTCCTATTGCTCCCCTTAGTTGATCATGGTCCACTCCACCTACTTCTGATGCTGTCAGAGAATCCAAATATCTGAAATTCAATTAATCAAAATTTTTAAAAGGTAAATAACTAAGTTAACAAATGGCTCAACTAAATCTAGTATGACAATAAATATAATCTTGTTTTTTTTAACAGATCAGGACAAAATAACTTATTAACTTTTCCTACACTTAAGTCAATTTACTGAAGAAGAAACAGAAAAACATTTTTTTTATTTTGATATCTTGTTTGTCATAAGGTCCGAGACCACAATTGTCGTCCCTTGATTTTCGTTGTTCACGAATATAGTCCCTAGTGTTAACAGTGGGTTACTTGCCAATAATTTTTATACCCCTTCCAAATTTATTTCTCCGAGTTTAATGCCTCAAATTGTAAGTAGGGGGGTGAAATTACACTGTAAAAAAATTTGGGTCCAGAATTTTACAGGAAAGTAGTGATTTGGTCCAGCTGAAAAAGGTTAAAAATTAGCACTTCGGAAGCTGTCAAAAGATTTCAAGACACCCTAAACACAAAATTGTCCATATTTTGAGTTAGAGGCGATGAAGTTTTCTATAATTTTGATATAATTTGTCCCAAAAGTAGTACAACACACTGTAAAAGTTTCATTGGGAAAGCGCAGGTGGGATTTTTTTTATTTTCATTTATGTTCTAAAAGAAATGCACTACGAATTAATTGTGTTCTCGGACCTAAGAGGTGAAGTCTGTAAATATAGAATCTGAACTTTGGCAACTTCCCTAAATGATTTGGTGGTGTCACTTTGTCAAATAGCATGAAACTAAAGGATTTAAACTTTTATTTTATAGAATTTCTGCAAAAATGACCAATTTTGGCATTTTATGGTCAAAATAGGCATTTCAAGGCTTTTTCAATATTGATGCATTCATGGCATCCTGACTTTCTATCTGACAGGTTTTCATGTGTGAATACTTGTGTTTATGTGCCTTCATCTAGTACTTTTACTTGTTTATGAACTCAGAATCTACAGAAAAGAAGGTTATTTCAGATAATATGTACAAAATGTGTTGTATAAATGACCCTTGTCTAACGCCCTGTTTGGATGAAGTCAAAAGTGGGGTTCTTGGTATATAAAATTTGAAGTCTACAATAAAGACCTCACTAAATTTGTATCAAAAGCACTTTACAATGTCTAATGTACCTGTTCCATTTCACATAATATCTTTCTTTTCTTCTGTAGGATAGCAAGTGGTTTAAATATAAGCCTGTTGAGACTAAAATTGCATTCAAGTTTTTATTAAAAAGGCAAAAATCTTTGTATCAGACCATACTGTCTGTAAGAAAAGTTAATTGCAAGAGCCTTTTTGTGCTCAGATTTGTTGTATCATGTCACATGAGTATAGAAATGATAAAAAGGACACAATTTTTTATTTCTTATAGCCTCAATATGCATTTTTTAATGTAAATATGTGGCACGGCTTAAATTGACCCTTATTTTTTTCCAGTCTTGCTTGGCTTAAGACCCTTTTAAAGTAATATGATATGCTATTTGTAACTTTTCTTTCTATTTAAAGTACATTCAATACATATGTAAGGATTATTTATAACCAAAAAGCTTCACAAATTTAAAATTGCTGGAATATATTACATCTTCATGTAAGGCCCCCTTTCATTGAAAAACCTCAATTTTTAGGCCCAGGCTGATATAAATTTGACTTTTGAATAATTATGCTAAGTCTGATAAATCAAATGAGTACTCTATTGCTTTTAGTACATAATAAATGATATATTAGGGCATTTGAACAGTATTTTTTTGCAACATTTTAATTTTCAAAGCCCAAAATGTTGATAGTTGAAATTTTTCAATTTTAACGTCAAAATTTAACACGCAAAGATGAGTATAGAATTTAACATAGTGTCTATAATATATATCCTATTGTTATGAAACTTTGCAAGCAGTGTTATAATTTATTAAGCTTTGGTCATACCAAGTTTTTTTAAGATTTGTCAACTCTTTCTATCCTATTAGGTCCGAGACCACAATTGTCGTCCCTTGATTTTCGTTGTTCACGAATATAGTCCCTAGTGTTAACAGTGGGTTACTTGCCAATAATTTTTATACCCCTTCCAAATTTATTTCTCCGAGTTTAATGCCTCAAATTGTAAGTAGGGGGGTGAAATTACACTGTAAAAAAATTTGGGTCCAGAATTTTACAGGAAAGTAGTGATTTGGTCCAGCTGAAAAAGGTTAAAAATTAGCACTTCGGAAGCTGTCAAAAGATTTCAAGACACCCTAAACACAAAATTGTCCATATTTTGAGTTAGAGGCGATGAAGTTTTCTATAATTTTGATATAATTTGTCCCAAAAGTAGTACAACACACTGTAAAAGTTTCATTGGGAAAGCGCAGGTGGGATTTTTTTTATTTTCATTTATGTTCTAAAAGAAATGCACTACGAATTAATTGTGTTCTCGGACCATAAGTATAAAGATATAAGGAACATTTTTGCCCCAATTTTATTGTTTAGATTTGAAAGATTCACATCACAATTATTTTTCAGTTTCCAAAATTTTAAATCCACAAAATATTATTGAATTTATTTATTCATAATACAAAATCGTAGATGCATAAGAAATAAGAAACAATTCTTAAAATAGCATTATACCTCATGTAAAACAGTGTTGTTTTGTATTATCATTTTATTTGTAATGAAGAACACTCGTGTGCTAGTAGTTATCTTAATAAAGAATTTGAAGCTGAATCTATTTCTATATCAGAGCCTATTACAAAATAATTGTCATCTTACCTTACACATGCATCTAAATCTGTTTTCAGTTTATTTTCATAATCAACATACTCATTCTGTAAATCTCTGAAATAGAAAATGTTCTTTTTTAATGGTTTCAAATCTTGAAAGGACTACAGTCAATAAAAGAAATGTTTGAACTTCTTTTGAAGGTGGTACCTAACACTACAGGGAGATAGCTCTGTAAAATCAGCGAAACGTTTTAATTACGCTGTGTTGTTAAGGGAATATTATGCTTCTCAATGATCAAAATTAGTGTTTGTCAAACTGCTATATAACCAGTGTAATTTTTCTGATAAAATGGTTGGTTCAAATTTTTTTGAAATTTTTATAATTTTGTCAAAGGGTCAAAGTAAACACTTTGTCAAAATTTTATGAAAATTAAACGAGCCAAATTAATTTTAGTGAAGGTGTTGGGTACCACCTTAAGCTGGTATTTTACTTCTTTGGGGTAGTGCTGAATTAGACAAAAATATAAAAAAAGATTTGTTGGGTATTTTTCTAGGAGACAATAAACCAGCAACAAACAGACTCCAATGATAGCCATACTGCCCTGGAGTACAAAGTACAAATGAAATTATAATCATTCAAACTAAATATCATCACTCTTTTCAAAATAATGTTGATTCTCCAGAGCTCCAGATAAGAATTCACAAATTGGGTTTTTTACCCAACATTTTCTTATATAATTGGGTGATAAAGTTTTTTAATTGCATTATCAAATCCAATTCACCCCTCATGTTAATATCAAATTGGGTTTTTCACCACCAAGCTCCTGAATGTATTGGGTTTTTTCATCAACACAATATTGAATATTTAGGCAAAATCAACCCCAGATTTTTTTCCATCTTAAATATGTTTCTTTCTTTGTTTAGCTGTTTTATTTGGTTTAGGGTTAGGGTTAGGGTTATTTGCTAGCTGTTTTATTTGGTTTATTCACTGAGGAGCAATTGTAGGTTTAATTTGTGTCCCGTTCCAAACCTTCTGCCAGTTTTGTATTTTCTCACAAAAACGGATATGTATATTCACAGGCACTCGTCTTACACCTTTATATAATAAATTCTGAGACCAGTGCCTGTGTGTGTATTCATTAATTAACCGTAAAATGAAGAAAAAGAAATACTACATAAACTCTAATTATACTTGAATGATTTTGGTTTATTCAATTTATATAAATCTGGGTTTAGTTGTCTTTTATCAGAACTTTTGGTTTCTCATGCTTTATCCTGTCATAATTGATTTGGCCTTTCACTTTTTCCAACTGATTTCGTTTTTGACGAAACCCAGTGTTTATTAGCAATGTTCTCGTTAGAAGGTACGCACACACGCCCGTGCTTACGATGGACGCTTCCTAAAACACTGGCTGAGCCTCAGCTTTTCAAAAGAAGCAGAAAACATGCTTCTGTTTAATATTTTTACCAGACATTCACTTTCGGTTTAATTCAATGTATGTTATGATAAATCTCGAGCAATGCAAAAAAAATATGACTAAATGACACACGCTAATTGGATAAACGCAGAGAAGACCTAAATGTTTTCAAAAACATGTGTACCTATTGAGCAACTGAACACTCCAACAGGGACCCATTTTAGCTACTTGATGCAGGGATCTATTTTTAGAACGAAAGGAAATTTCCAATTATAAATATTATAAACATAGATTTACGCGACGACTGTAAACAGATAAGGGTAAATAACGCAAACAGTAGCCAATTAAAGGGTTGAAAACTCATGGTTTGGGCATATAATTGGGTTTTCCTTTAAAATAATTGGGTTATTGAACCCTGCAATGGGCAATTGCATTGGGTTTTTTATTATTTTTATTGCGTGATCACGCAAATACGCAGCTTATCTGGAGCTCTGATTCTCTTAAGGTTGTGGCCTGTTATCTATGTCTTGCATATATATTTCATATCACACTGCATGGAATGTGATGTAAAAACTGATTTGATTGGCTTATCCAGCATCAATATGTCTTCCATAATATAAAAAACATTAACAATTTTCTCCTGGAAATTTTCTTTTTTTCAAATGCTATTTCATTCTGAAGTGTGACACACTACAAAATTTTCTAAAGTGTCTGATGTTTAAGTTTGACAACGGAAAAAGGACATATGACGTCACTCATGGTATTTGCAAAAGACTAGATCAACTATTCACAGAAAATCAAATTAACACAAAAAGAGTGTTCACCATAAACCAAGTAGATTTAACAACTTGTGAGAATTAGATATCGCTTGATATCCTAATGAAACCTATAATTTTAATAATTTTCTTTTTAAGTGTTTAAAACATTTACACCATAAAATCTAATCTCAAACCGAAATTACAATAATTTCTAATTCTAAACTGCTTAAAACAAAATTCCACAGTCATACAAAGAGAATAACATTTCTAATAGTTGTATTTATATCTTAAAACTACCCATAATGCATCTTAGAGATCTGTAACCTACATTATTCGTCTCTGTAGAAAATTAACATTTTCTTCCATCCTCCCTTTTGATTCTTTCATTCTTTCTTGGAAAGCCTGTTTTGCAGCATCTTTTAATGTTTCTATGTTCTGTACATGTCTGCCACTACCAGCATCATACTGTAAACAACAGTCACAATTCATGTTAACCAACTTATTTTTGGGAAATGTAAAATAATGCACTCTAAATCAACACAAATTTGTAAAACTTTAATCTTCCCTAATGTAAGTCTATCAAGAAAGGTAAAAAGTACTAAAAAATAAATGGCCACAGAGGCAGCATGAAAAGCTTAAGGCAAAAAAAAAGGTTTTGTAAAATAAGTTGGTTTACAGTATAGCATATTAGTTATGATACACATGTATATGTTACCTTCACATTAAAATTCTTATTCAAGATAATATTGTACCAGGAAATTCAAGATGGAACATCCAATTTTTCAAAGGAAAATAGAAATTTGAATATTACATGTACTGCAATATTACAGTAATATATCAATGTATAAATTTCCTGTAATTATGTATAGGTCAGGTCAATGTAACAATAAAAATTATATGAATTAGTTATGCCTACCATATGCAGCATTTACAATATTTTCCCTCAATATTGAAACACAAATGTTTGAAACATATCTTTATATTATACATACACTTGGTAAATTTTCTTTAGGTAAAGGTCTGACTGATATATTATCTAATGTCATTACATTAGAACTGCGTAAAATATCTGTTTGGTAGTTTTTCTCTCTTTCAATTGGATTTCCCTGTTTAAAACAGAAAATAAAGTTCGTTGAATAATATAAACAACACTGATTGATTTTGATGATTGGAAAAGAAAGGATATGTATGTACTTTAGAAACAATTTCATGTATGCTGGAAAAAACTGAGGGTTCTGTAGGTGGCCTATTACAAACCTAAATCTCTGTACTCCTATAGTATTGCATACTCTTTTTAAGTGACATTCTTAACTATCAGCCCATCATGCAATTGCCCTAATGTTTTATTCTAGCAATAGTAGCCATAAATGATGAATAATTAAATCCCTGGATACAGTTTCTTAACTAAATTCCCTAAGGCAGATTCAACTAAAATTTTGGTACCGTTAGGCCCAGAAGTTTAAAACATTGGCAGTTTTTTTTCAAAGTTAATCACAACATATATAGATGGATGACAGGTCGGTCAGACGACCAAAACAGACATATACCTACATGAAAAGCTATGACCTCTAATCTTTTCAGTTCTGTCAGCACACCAACTGTTGTATGGAGCGAGTTCACTTTGTTTGATGCTGCATTTAGTATTTGTAAGTGAAAACAACTGGTTAAAGGAAGTATATTTGTCTGAAAAATATAAATATCTTCAATTAAATTATGTAATAAAGCAAATTATTCAATCATATAAAAAAAAAGTTACATATCAATTGTTTTATTCTAAGTTTTCTCGATAGTATAATCATTCTGTTTTGTTGAGCTTTGAAAAAGATTCAGAGATACAAATGACTGTATAAAAGACTTATTTTCAGCTTTTGAATTTGTTTATCTATATTATTATACACTGACAAATAAACCAAAGAAGCATCAAGAGCTTCTTCTTATTTGGCATGTGACTCACTAATCACCATGACGAACTGATGTAGGATAGGTCAAAAGCATTATTGACCTTGGTTAATTAGATCAAAACATACCACAAAATACCTCACACATGAATATTTGATTCAATGACAGTTTATAACACTTACGATATTATTTCTCTGTACAGATAATTCTGTTAGTTTAGGTAATGCCTGGACACCATCTAAGGATTTCAACTGAAATGTAAGAAAGTATGTCATTTAAATTCATAAACTTTAATTTTATCTATTGGAAAACAATTTGGTTTTATCATATCTTCAACATTTGCATTTGGTTTTAGGTTTTAAAAATAATTGGCCTCTATCATCACTAAAGAGACAATAATTGTCAAAATGTACATCTGGTGGAGTAATATTTATACCATTGAATGTTATTATGTTGATATAAAGATGCAATTTAAAAAAATAAAATTCAGAAATGAAATGATGAAAAAGAATTTGAAACTATCTCTCTGGGTCTTTTTGTACTTTCGATGATTAATCTTATATTTACCATCAATAGTTTACTTATCCTTATGCAACAAAAGCAGTAACTTCTATAGAATTTATTATATAACTTGAGTGTATGAATAAAGAAGTGTGAAACTTACATGGTTATTATTGAGATTCAGTACTTTCAGACTGACCATGCTTGGCATATATGAAATATCTTCCAATTCATTCATACTCAAATTCAAAATAACTAATGAGGAAAGTCCAACTAAATTCTCTATCTTGTTTATTGAGTTATGAGATAAATCCAAGGAATGTAAATTCTTAAGCACTTCTATGCCAATAAATCTGAAAATAAATACATAGCACATTTTATACACAGAAAAGGGAGATAATTGTATTGCTTGAATTATTGTGATGCTGTGTAGCCAAGTAAATGAATTAGCAGCCCATTTATATACTACATCAAAACTCAAAAGACATCTCAAGGTCAACATTTAATCTTAAATATAAATCTAACCATGAATTTAAAACTCAAAATTCTCTAAGTGGTTTTCTGTTTTCATATAAAGATACCTGGTAATACTACTTCATTATTTCTAAATAATAAATATGAATTTCAATCATCTACCATTTTTGGTTTCCCTATAACTCATACCATGAAGCAATTAGAAATTTATTTATTTTTCAACCAAATTAACAAAAAGTTTTTCTTAAGAATCATGCTCATCATAAGAGTATTTTTTATTCCGTTTTTACAAGACAAACAAATAGACAACATGAAAGAAAGTACATCGAACTTACTTGTTAATTCTGTTGAGGGATGCATTCAATTCTCTAACTTGTTTAAACGGCAACAATCCTTCATGCTCTAGAGCAATAAGTTCATTTAAAGACAGATCCAACTTGAGAATTCTTGATGGTGTATCTGTGATGTTTGCTAGTCTTGGCAATGGTCCACTGCATGGAGATTTACATTGTATATTATAAACCAGCATATTACTTTGTCATTATACACTTGGCTGATAAAACCACTTAATTAATTATTAGAGCATATTCTTTTAAAAATTAAACCTATTTTGATAATCATTAAAAACAAAAATAATACCTGTACATCATTTGTATATGAGGGCAATTTCAAATAATCCCTGTTGTTTAGTGTGGGGTTCATTAAATGATGCTGCTGAAATTTTATGTTGTTTTGGTTAAACAATCTATGAATATCTTATTGAAACGGGATGTCAATGACAATGGGGTTATCATTCAAATCAAAAGTTATTATACAAAATTATTAAAAACACTGGAATGACATACATATCTCTTATTCTGAGTATGCCTGAAATATTTGCCACTGGACATTTAGCAACCATCCAATTAATCATAAACCAGATGCTCCGCAGGGCGTAGCTTTATACGACCGCAGAGGTTGAACCCTGAACGGTTGGGGCAAGTATGGACACAACATTCAAGCTGGATTCAGCTCTAAATTTGGATTGTGATTAAATAGTTGACACAGCATAGGTTTCTGACACAGAATGAATGTGTTCTAATGAACTTAAAATTTTTGTTTTCTCTTAGAGCAATTCACTATGCTGTTGAATATTAATCCTCTCAAAACAAGAATGTGTCCTCAGTACACGAATGCCCCACTCACACTATCATTTTCCATGTTCAGTGGACCGTGAAATTGGGGTAAAAACTCTAATTTGGCATTAAAATTAGAAAGATCATATCATAGGGGACATGTGTACTAAGTTTGAAGTCGATTGGACTTAAACTTCATCAAAAACTACCTTGACCAAAAACTTTGACCTGAAGCGGGACAGACGGACGGACGAACGGACGGACGAACGAACGGACAGACGGACGGATGCACAGACCAGAAAACATAATGCCCCTCTACTATCGTAGGTGGGGCATAAAAATGTTTGAAGAAATTTTCTTTTTTATTTATGAAATTTCAAATGAGAAAAATTGAACCCAATTTTTTTAATCACATCCCCCTTTCCCTTATTCCAAAACTAATCTCAATTAAAATTTCTAATGGAGTTTGCAACAATAACTACTCATTTAAATACATCATAAAATATTAAGATGTAAAAAAAACTGCTTGTTATCACTGAATGTTATTTATTATAATTTATCAGTTGGTAGTAAAAAGTGAATATACATTGTATATTGTATATAACAAAGATTTAAGTTGATTCTGGACAAAGAAAGATAACTCCATTTAAAAAAAAATCTTGCTATTGCACAATATTTTGCAATTAGATATTTCTTGCTTACTATTCTGGACAAAGAAAGATAACTCTAATTAAAAAAAAATTTGCTATTTCACAATATTGTGCAATTAGATATTTCTTGCCATTGCGCAATACTGTGCAATTGAAAAGACTTGCTATTGCACAATACTTAATATAATAATTTTAGATCCTGATTTGGACCAACTTGAAAACTGGGACCATAATAAAAAATCTTAGTACATTTTTGGATTCAGCATATCAAAGAACCCCAAGATTTCAATTTTTGTTGAAATCAGACTAAGTTTAATTTTGGACCCTTTGGACTTTAGTGTAGACCAATTTGAAAACAGGACCAAAAATGAAGAATCTACATACACAGTTAGATTTGGTATATCAAAGAACCCCATTTATTCAATTTTTGATGAAATCAAACAAAGTTTAATTTTGGACCCCGATTTGGACCAACTTGAAAACTGGGCCAATAATCAAGAATCTAAGTACATTTTTAGATTCAGCATATCAAAGAACCTAACTGATTCATTTTTTGTCAAAATCAAACTAAGTTTAATTTTGGACCCTTTGGACCTTAATGTAGACCAATTTGAAAACGGGACCAAAAGTTAAGAATCTACATACACAGTCATGACAGTTAGATTCGGCATATCAAAGAACCCCAATTATTCAATTTTGATGAAATCAAACAAAGTTTAATTTTGGACCCTTTGGGCCCCTTATTCTGTTGGGACCAAAACTCCCAAAATCAATACCAACCTTCCTTTTATGGTCATAAACCTTGTGTTTAAATTTCATAGATTTCTATTTACTTATACTAACGTTATGGTGCAAAAACCAAGAAAAATGCTTATTTGGGTCCCTTTTTGGCCCCTAATTCCTAAACTGTTGGGACCTAAACTCCCAAAATCAATACCAACCTTCCTTTTGTAGTCATTAACATTGTGTTTAAATTTCATTGATTTCTATTTACTTAAACTAAAGTTATTGTGCGAAAACCAAGAATAATGCTTATTTGGGCCCTTTTTTGGCCCCTAATTCCTAAACTGTTGAAACCTAAACTCCCAAAATCAATCCCAACCGTTCTTTTGTGGTCATAAACCTTGTGTCAAAATTTCATAGATTTCTATTAACTTAAACTAAAGTTATAGTGCGAAAACCAAGAAAATGCTTATTTGGGCCCTTTTTGGCCCCTAATTCCTAAAATGTTGGGACCAAAACTCCCAAAATCAATACCAACCTTCCTTTTGTGGTCATAAACCTTGTGTTAAAATTTCATAGATTTCCATTCACTTTTACTAAAGTTAGAGTGCGAAAACTAAAAGTATTCGGACGCCGGACGACGACGCCGACGCCGACGCCAACGTGATAGCAATATACGACGAAAAATTTTTCATATTTTGCGGTCGTATAAAAATCCAATACATTTTAAAATTCCTGACTGTCATTTACCATACTGAACTTAAGAAATCAATCAACAATGAATATAGCAATAAAATCTTCTCATTACCTTTCATCTCCCCATTTGAAATTAAAGACTAGCATTTTCATCTGACTCATCTTCAAGTCCAGTTCATAGTACTTATCTCGTAAGTCCACACTCCATTCCACTGGAACATGAGTTAATGTGTGGATTCTATTCTCTACAAATTCTGGGCTTAATCCTCTTGCCATTTTTTGGCTATGTCATATTACCTAATTCTAGAAAAGAGAAAAGAAATACACATAGATTTTACTTTAACATGTTTAAGCTTCCCATTTTGATGTTAGACTTTTTTTTAAAAGAAACAAAATAAGCAAGCAAGAAATTTTAAGTATATGTTTTTTTTTACATGTATGAAAATACCAATGGTTGGCTAGCAGTTAGAGATCTGACATATCTATTATTGACTATGGAATATATACAGCCTTCAATATAGAGCAAAACCCAGGCATACCGTAGAATCAGCTTTTTTTTAGCCCTGACATGAATGCATGACAAAATGTAATAAACAGCTGCGCCATGAGCGCATGATATGCCCGTCGTCTTGTGTGAAAGTTTTATGCAATAATCATAAATAGTTTCTGAGAAAGTTTTAAGCAATAACCATATATTGTTTTTGAGATACAGAGGGACATATGAAACCCCCCCCTCTTTTTTTTCTTCAAAAAAACTAAATATCACTAAAATAAAATTTTGAATCAAAACCAAAAAGTATAAAGATCGTTAGATTAATATAACAAAAAAGTGTGTAAAGTTTTAAGCAATAATCATAAATTGTTTTTTAGATACGGCGCGACATGTAAAAAAAACCTCCCCCAATTTTACAAAATACTAAATAACTGAAAAATAAAATTTTGAATCATCACCAAAATGTATACAGATGTTTAGATTAATATAACAAAGAAGTGTATAAAGTTTTAAGCAATAATCATAAATCGTTTTTGAGATACGGTGCGACATGTAAAAAAAACCTCCCCCTTTTTTACAAAATACTCAAAAACTCAAAAATGAAATTTTGAATCATCACCAAAAAGTATACAGATCTTAACATTAATATAACTAAGAATTCTGTAAAGTTTTAAGCAATAATCAAAAATCGTTTTTGATATACGGTGCGACATGTGAAAAAAACACCCCCATGTTTTAGTTACAAAGTGCTGCAACTCAAAAAGTTTTAATCTTATTTTCACCAAAAAGCATACAGATCATTTGACTAACATAACAAACAACTATAACAAGTTTCATGAAATTTGGATAAGTCTTTTTCAAGTTATGGTACGACATGTTTACGCCGGACAGACAAAATTTTGACAGCCGTATAAAAATTCAATTGAAAAACCTTCAGCCTTATTTAAAAACAAAATGAAAAACCAATATGATAGACTGTAACCAAAGAAACCACAGACCTGGTACAAGCACATACAGAACATGTTTGCAAACACCCAACCATCTGCTTAAATGTACCTTTGTTAATAAACATGTTTGCAGGCAATCAACCCTTCCAAAACCAGAGACATTTATCAACAAGGCAAAAAGAAATATTTGAAGAACAATTCCTAAACTATGTTACTTTAATTGTAAAATTGCTGTAACAAGTTGGATGCTTGAATATCAAAATTTCTCAAGGAAACTGTAAGGAGGAACAAGGATTTGTATAGTAAATTATAAAATAAATTTGTTCTTACTATACAAATCCTTGGGAGGAATAATGGTATCGGGATTGTTCGCCCTGATTACATGTTCACCCTAGGTTCTTTCGCCCTATATTCATTTATGCTATGTATATGTTACATTAATGAACGATATATAAATATATATATTGAAATTTATGTAAATCTGTTAAAAGTTAAATACAGAATATTTGCCAAATTTATATTAATTAAATAAAATTCTTGGCTGCATTGTTTATAATACACTTTATTTTATAATTACTTAAATTTCCTAGTAATGTAATAATATACAGATACAAACTTAGTCCTCAATCATAGGCGGATCCAGGGGGGGACCTGGGAAAAATTTGGTTGATTATATAGTGAATCACTGAAGCATGACTGGAGAGGGTCCCCTCTTAGGTCAGTCAGTCAGTCAGTCAGCCCCCCCCCCCCCCCCCTTATGAAAGGTTCTGGATCTGCCACTGCCAATACCTTGAAGTCACAATATCTTGTAGTCCTGAAATGTACAGAAACTTATAACTTAGTAGCAGCTAGCTATAAACAACATGATACATCGTTAACATTCGGCCAAATTGTAAACTGACTTCAACACATTCAATTATATACACACAACGAAACACTATACTAAAAAATAAAATCAGGGCGAACAGACTCGGGCGAACAGGTATTAGGGCGAACAGAAACTAGGGCGAACCAGAATCAGGGCGGACGGACCCGGATTCAGGAATAATACTCTCATTTTGTTCATTTGAAAGGAGACAACTTCACACATTAGAGATTTTCTACAAAACAGTTTATATGATAGAGTGAGGCCTTCATACTTGGAAATAATTTGTCTCAGCAGCTAAGATTCAGTGAGAAACAGAACTTTAGAAGAGACCAAAACCTAACTGCTAAGCTACATGGATTTTGATTTTTATGAAAATCGCAGGATGACAGGCGTTACGATTTTATGTTTTTTGAACATTAAACCTAATACCTGTTTAATTCAGACAGGACTCCTTCCTGCTTTAAGATAATATAACTTTTCAACAAAGTGAAAGTTTACATAGTTTCTAAGCGGAAGTCAAATTACAAGTGCGATAACCAACTTTAGACGTACACTCTCGGCCCTAGAGGACGGGTTTTGTTTTCGCCCCATAGCAAATTTTCTACAGGTAATCTAGCAAATATCGTTTAAAATCCGTTTTCGACATAAACGAATGTCACAAAATTAAAAGAGCAACTTATTCGACAAACTAATGAGGACTAAAGTGATTCCATTTTAATTAACCTATTATCGATATCGATATTTATTCTTATTTTAAATTCGCCGCGATATAGCCTTTTTGTGCTTATATGCGGCCAAGGATTTGTATAGTAAGAAGGATTGGAATCTCGTGAACTTTTGCATAGACTGTAGTATATTACTATACAAATCCTTGATGCGGCGTAAAGCAAATAACAATCAATCTTATTTTAAACAATTTGTTTATTGACATGAAATTCAAAGAATTCGATTGTAATATCAAAAGGAAATCTAATTTAAACATTTTATTTTTATTTTGAAGCTATGTGATTGTTTTTGTTAGATTGTATGATGTTTTATCAAGTCAATATGTAATGAGATCTTAAACTTTATAATGTTTTTACAACATACACTTAACTAGCTGCTGAATAAAAGTTGAAGTTGAATCGTAGCACTACATTTCTGCATCTAACAGTTAACTTGATTTCCTATACATGCATGAACCATCTGACCAAGCTGACTATGACTGGTTTTAGAAGGTAATTTAAAACGAACTACACTGATGGTTTAATATGATATAATTGCCGTACAAATGGATGCTCGAATATTTTTATTTGTATTTCTAAATACAAGGTCTTATTTTTACTTTGAGCGATAAACGTTTTAAACTACAATGAATTATATCTGTGACTATCAAACGAGAATTGTAGATCCAAATTATATTTATCTCGAAATGTTTAGTGAAATCTGGGGGTTCTTTAATAATTTTAAGTTAAAGGCCTCAAATGACTTCTGTTATTTTACAAAACTATGTAATGGCCTCCCCCAAGAGAACATTCATAGAAAAATGTGCAAATATTTATTAGAGGTAAATAAAAGAGCTACCACAGCAGGAGTTATGGGAGAGTTGCGTCGCTTACCTCTTATGTTAGAAGTAATTGTTCATATATGATTTCATTCTACGTTAGATTACATGACATCAATGATATTCTCTTAAAAGATGTTTTTCTGACCTCAGAGAGTCTCCATCATAACCATAAATCTTCCTGGATTGGCTGCATTCATGTTTTATTCAGTTTTTTGGGCATCACTGATAGTAGAGAAATTGATAAGACAAACCTAATCTAAGAAAATGCTTTTTAAGCTGTTGGTTAAGAGGATTTTGATTTATTATCTAACAAATCTAACAATGTTGTGACTTAGGTGGATTTTGGCTAGGATGCCAGTAAGGCTAGACATTTGACAGACTTTGAATGCACATACTTGTCTGTGTAATTATACAGACGGAATTCACGTACGATAAAAAAAAATCATTTGTAAACATATTTTGTTGTTATATGCCTGACTATCCGATGATATTTCCCAATCTCCGTTACCTACTTATCATGCATGTATCGGCACAATTTTTGACTGTTTTGTTATATTCCCTTCATAATATGAAGTACGAAACTTTATTCATATACTAGTATACTAAGTCAAATATCTATATAAGTGATAAAATAGTCATGCTTTTAAAACCCGTAAAGAGTTAGTGCATTCCAATATGAGCTATCTTTTAAAAAAATACCTTAATGCGGCACGTTCAGACTCCTCTTTGGTATTTCAATTTTCTAAAAAGATTTGATGTTAATTCAAACTATGATGTCAGACTTCTTACACTCCTCACAAGTCAGAGGAGAGTAATGTTACTTTGAATTCCGATTACACACTAGCCACAAGACCACAGAATTTTAGAATTGACTTATTATTGTCGATTAATTAACTTTAATTGGTTGTTTGCGATTATACAGAGGATAACACTCTGTTGATGCCAGTTATGACTGAAAAACTTTGAAGAGTGAAAGTTAAAAATGATAGATTAATTTGCTAGTAGCGTGATGTTTTTTTATGTGTTCATTTGTTTAAGTCGGTGTGTCATCAATTTCACTGACTAGTATACATTATTGTTTAGGGACAAGCTGAAGCCCATGGGGTGGATCCAATCATGTTTAAAAAGGGGTTCTAATCAATGACATATTTCCCCATGAGTCAAAGGCATTGATCGTAAAGAAATGGGGTTCCAACCCCGAACACCCCCCTTTGGAACTGCAACTGAATCCCGGCCTCTCGTCCCGGTGCGGGATTATAATGCTGCGTTGAAGATCCTTTGGTGGCCTTGTGCGGTTTTCTGCTCTCTGGTAGAGTCTTTGTTTCTTTGACAGATATCCCGTTTCCATTCTCTATTTGGATACAAGCGAACATTCAGATAAATTACTAGCGTTGTCCATTGAAAAAAAACCCCAAATAAATCGTAGTCTTAATAAACTGTATTAAATCGAAAGAACATGAACTACAGAGGGTAAAGTGTCACAATAGCTTGAAATCAATCTAAGGGTTCAATCATGACTTTTATCATGCTAAAATATCGTGTTTTTTTCAAGTACATGGATGACTTCTGAAATTTTTTTAAATAATGAGGTCCCTCATGGGGGGGGGGGGTCCTAGTAATCACATAATCACCATTTTTTTGCCAATATAATCACATAATCATTAAATATTTGCTTATCTTTAGTAATCAAATAATCATAAACTAAAAATACAGTCCTAGGTAATCAAATAATCATGAAATATTTGGCTTAATAATCAAATAATCATTAAAAAAACGGCCAAGTAACCACATAATCAAAAAAAAATATTGAAATCGGACGTCGTTGAAGACACCTGGGCGTGATTGGCAGATAATGAAATAGACTATAAAGAATGTACATAATGTCACGTGACAATGTCAATATCCGGTCTGTCATTTTGGAAAAGTTTGCAAACTTCATAAATTATGTCAAAAAGTTTCTAATAGTTTGATTATACACATTTTAATGCAAATCATGGTATAAATAAAAGGACTAAACTCATTTCACACGTATGCATACTATGCACTTTTAAAGGGGGCGTGTGATGTCGACAAAAGGACGAATATTAGGAATACACATCGGATCAAAATCAAAGAAGAAGTCAAATGATACAGATAATCGAGATCAGGTAAAGACGAAACATCAATGATTTTACTTTTATTTTCAAATGCATAATCTAAAAAGCTTCCACTGTACTACAACATTAAACATGTTAATAATTTCAATAAACATCTTTCGAGAAGATAAACTATGCAAAACCCTTAATTGGTATTTGAAGAATTATGACATCTTGGGAGGCTGACATCCAGCATTGTCCAGGCAAGACAACAATAAAAATCACTCGCTGATGATGCATGAATTTGAATTAAATACATGATTAAATAAAATTATCAATCACGATGTTACACACATACGTACAGAGATATACAACAGGATTGCATCTCCTTTCATAAGTGGGACGAGTTAGCACTAATAAATTCATCATGGTTTATTTTTTTTGTCACTATAATGAGTTGGGCGAGGTTGGCAGTCCTTATTTCAGCGGGATTTTAACCCATTTCATAAATGGGGCATGTTATCCAATTTAACCTATTTGAAAGTGGGGCGAGTCAGCAGACCTTATTTTAGTGGAATTTTACCTTTTTTCATTAGTGGGGCTAGTTGATAACCAAGAGTGGGAGGTTTTTTAGAAAGTGGGGCGAGTTGGTAAAAAAGAGTCGGGGGGGGGGAAAGTTTGAAAAAGTAGGGCGATTAGGTGTGGAGCGATTTGCCAGTGGGGTGATTTGTCATGGATTCGTATCTACAAATGTATGTATGGCATATGCATGTAGTTACATTTTTTTGTATTTCCAATGTTGGTGTAGTACACGAATGAATGAAGAAACTTCATGAAGATGAGGTGAATACTAAATTCTTCCTTTACAGCATCGTTGTAAACTTCATACTGAAGCAACCATATATTCTGATAAATTTGTCTATGCACCTAGAAACTGCAATTTGTGCTCCCTAGGCAAAAATTGATGGAGGTTGCATCCCTTTTCAGTAGTGCTTTTCAGGCTGCACCCTTCAGACCTCACACTTGGCTACAGAGTATACTATTAAGCATGACCATATCAAATGCCTTCATACATTTTCAATAATGCTTTTGCTTATTCTAGACAATTTTCAACTAATAACAAATAAGACTTAATAGCATATGATAACTTTTAATGTTTTTATAAGCCACTAAGTCTAATGTTTTTGTGGTACATGTACACAAATGTATATAACACCACATCTTTCCTCCTCTTGATTTGATCTTCATTATGCAACATCAATCCTGTTAAGTCTACAAATTGTTGTATTCTTAGTACCATAACTTACTAATGAAAGCTTAAGCAATTTGTTAATAAAAGGCATGAAAGGTCATAATCAAAGATACAACTAGATAAATAGATGTTTAAAAGCTGCAATTTGGCACAATTGAAATTCTGTTTTCAGATGCAGATGATACCTTTGAAAAATAAAAGTTAGGGCAAATAATTACCGTAGTAAAATAGCAATTGTTTGCAAAAGACTGCAGCCAAAAAATTATCATGATTGCATTAATGTATTATTAAAGTTTCAAGTAATTTTTACCGGTTCAATGGCCTCATTGTAAGATCATAATGCTGGTTTGGTCCTGATATTGGGATATAATTTTCAAAATTTGTTTTACAATAGACTATTTGCCAATTCCCGTAATTGACCTTGTAAAATTAGAGACCCTTTTTTTAGTTGTCTCCCTTATGGGGCCTTATGGGGGACATTAATTTTTATTTAGAAAGATCAAATTTACCTGTGAGTAATTTTAAAGGTTTTTAAATCTTGTAATTACATTAATTTGTTATTCAGCTTAATACTTTTGACATCAGAAAATATTTTAATGAAAAAATAGTTAAACCAATGATATATCACTTTCAATTCATCATGCTTTGCTTTGGCATTAGCCAATTTTGCAAATTAAAAAAGTGTGTAATAACAGAATCAAATTGTTAATTGGCAAATGGGCTATTCACATTAAAACAATTAAAGGCTATTGCATACATTTATATATTCAAAACATAAATTATGGTTTCAGAAATTCAAAAATATACATGTATATACTGATATCAGATGGACGAACCTATACAAATATGTATGTTACTTTTTGTTAGGATAATCTGAAGGTTGTTTTTTGGAACATTTTTATTACTTTTTATAAAACAAATTTTAATTGAAGCTTAAGGGGGTAGACCTTGGTTCAGGGAGATAACTCTTTAAATCAGTTAAGCGTTTGTAAAAGTCAAGTTCATCAATGTTTTTTAAGCATTTACCTGAAACAGATTAAAAATAATCTATGTAACCTAGAAGCTTAGAATATGTTTTTGAAAATGGTTGACACAAACGTACTGATGATTTTAAGAGTTATTTCCCTTAACCTAGGTCTACCTCCTTAAGTAGCCAAAAAAAGGGACATTATTTTACCTTTTCCATAACCCTCCTCACCTATTTTTAATTTGATCTGTTATCCAACCTCTTTGAAATTGCTGCTATAATATATAACAAATCATACAAAAACATTCAAGCCAACTGTCCTGTCTGACATTTTCATTTTATTAGTTTTAGGATGAATGATACATATATGTATGTGTGGATATGAAAATGATATATATTTACTGTCCGACAGATAATTTTAGGCAATATTATTATAAAGCTACATTTGTGTAGTTAGAAAAATGAAATTGAAATTATTGTTTTTATGTTTGGAAGATCATATAGGGCCCAAGTGCAAACCTAAACGGCAAACCTAAATAATTGTATCAGTAAAATTGAGAATGGAAATGGGGAATGTGTCAAAGAGACAACAACCCAACCATAGAAAAAAAACACAACAGCAGAAGGTCACCAACAGGTCTTCAATGTAGCGAGAAATTCCCGCACCCGGAGGCATTCTTCAGCTGGCCCCTTAACAAATATATACTAGTTCAGTGATAATGAACGCCATACTAATTTCCAAATTGTACACAAGAAACTAAAATTAATATAACATGTTTATCGCTACCTTATGCATTGTAAAGTTTTGAATGATTTGCTTAAGGATCTTTTGACATGTCATCTTTTCTGCTCTCATGAGGAAAAACCATATTTGAGGCCAAAATATTATAGATTTTTAAATTTTGTACATATATTATCAGGGTTTTGAAGGTTTCAAACCTAAATATTTTGAATAGCAATAAAAATTAACATTTAAGGAGTGAAACATTCTGATGTTAATGGGTATAAGGTACAAAATGTATGTCTATTTAATTTTCTCACAGAGAATTTGTCATTATATTAAAAGAAAGGGTAAGAGTGTTATCACTAGGTGTATTAATTTAAATTAACTATAATACAAATTCTATATCTAAGATAATGAGAATGTGGCTTGGAAATTAAAGGTAATTTCTGCAACTTCCAGTTGATGTACATGTCAGTGAGAGATAGAGCAAAATTTTGTTTTCTAATGAATGGTATAGTATTAAAAACAATTTATGTGCAAAGAGCAAAAAATACTGTCTCAGACGAACACTACTGCAAAATATATAACATAAAGTTAAAAACATATAAACCTTTGTATCATGTTTATAAAACCATGATTACATACTAATAATACAAGGAATGTTAAATAAATGCTAAAAAATGTGAGATTGACCTTCAGCATATTAACATACATATTACATTTCAGAATTCTACAGATGAGGGTGATCAAGTAGACGCCACAAACAAAATGACAAAAAGTTCCTCATTAACCAGTATACCTACCAGTGAACCCGAAAAACTCATTGTTGATCAGAGTGATATCATTACACTCACACAGGATGTTAAATGTTTCTCTGATGGACTCAATCGTCTTAAAACTGTATTTGAAGATCATGGTATTTAAACAATAGAAATATTTCCCGGTAGTACAATGTACATGTATCATGTGTTTTTAACTTCATTGTTAGTACAGATCTTTTCTTGTCCATTTAACTTTGCTCTTACTCATATAAAAAATGCATATATTACATGTATTAGAGAGAAGCAGTTACTTTAAACTTTAAAATATTTGCTTTGACCTAAAATGGAATCAAATGAAAAAAATGGATAAACCATACATTCTAATTGAGACATACCTACATTTGTATTTGTTTTAACTTTTGCATATAGTTAAAATTTAATCTTTTACAGATAGTTAAAATTTAATTTGTTTATTATAAATTTAGATATTTACCATATTAATACACTTTAAATACAGTCTTATTTAAAAAACCTACATGTAGATAAACCTTGATGCTAATTTCTTTATTAAGGAACATCTTTTATGTTGTCTTTTGTATTACAAAATAAATATTATATAAAAAAAATATTTATAAAATTTAATCAAATTTCTTATTTCTTGAATATCTGTTGTCTTTGCTGGTGTTAAAATCAATTATTTATTAAAAATGAATTAAACTCTTTAGTATGCATCATTTCTTGAAATTAAATCCTTATTTACACTGATTGTCTTGATAATGGTAATTTCATGCTTGGGTGATTTATGTTGTAAATTTGAATGTAACGTACCCAGTTCTCTACTTGATTCAGAAATAAACAAGACCATTAATGGTTGTTTATGTGAGAAATTTAATTAACTTTAGCAGGTGGTATACTAGTTTAAGGTGACATTTTATCTAGAATACTGCAGAATAAAAATAATTTTGAAAGGTTTAAAGAAATAAGCAATCATACTTTATGCATTTTACAACTAAAACATGTAAATTAGACATGAAAATCTGAATCAGCAAAGATTGATCTGATTATAACTATTCCATATTGAAATTTTAACTGAGTTTGTTGGAGAATAAATGTACATATACGTGTATGTGTTTTTGACCAATGGACATCACTGTTAGGCCATGGTTTTTTAATTTGTTGGTTTACGGATTTTTCCCATGAAAAAGTCAGGTCGGTCGCCTCGGGAAAAAAAAGAAAACAAATATTTCTCCAGACTTTCTAACAATATTTTTGGTTTGCTATTGTATCATCATTTCTTAAATATATAAGTTCGATGAAATATTATTGCTCAGCTGCCATAAAAATCGCATGACATCGTCTAATAATTTTCTGTGAAAAAGGGGGTTTGTGTCCACGGACAAAGATGAAATTAAATCGTCATTTCACAAACATAGCCCACAATAAATTTCAGGAAACTTGGTGGTTAATGATCTTCAAACACAAAAACTGATAGAGAAAAAAATGCAAAAACATCGTACGAAAATAAGTTTCAATAAACATGTCAAAAACGTAATAGACTTGTCCACTGGAAAACCGAGGATATCGGGTTCATCAGTTGTCATGCATTCCCGTTTTGTATATCCAAATGGACAATTTTTTTTTATTATCAATGACATAAGTCTGAAGAAAATTCCAAAGGATTTGTTTTAAATAAGTTCTTCAACTTGTCCTCTTCCACGGTTGGACATGTTAATTTTCCATTTTTCTATCTTACGGAATGATGACAAATACGGGAAACAAACTTAATGTGTATCGGGTTTTAAACACAGGTTTCGTTCCGCAAAATTATTTGCGCAAATGACATTTCAAGGTCAGTTATGATTGATTTGTCTATTTTTAGATATGTAAATTGGAAGTTTTAGTTTTCACAACAGAAAGTGTTGTCAATTCCGTAAGGGTTTAATGCATTTCATTTCATAAAAAAAGGATATATTATTGATTTTTCAGAGATAATGGTTTTGTTAGGGTCATCGGGAATAAAAAAGCATGAAAAGTCAATTTTATTTTTATTCTGCAAGTCGGCAAAATCAGGACAGCGGATCCGTAAACCAACAAATTAAAAAATCCTGGCCTAAAATAGAAATAAAAGTAATTGATATTTTCTGCTATTTTGACATACACGTACTATGTGCATATATATATAGTAAAATAGGAAACTGATGTTATATATATATTTTTTGTCAAATGGACATGCATTGTATACATTGTATAAAGTTTGAAAAATTGTCAATTCAGATTCTACAGAAGAAGTAAGAGTAACTATTCATGAGAGACTTGGAGAAGTTCTGTCCATATTAAAGAATTTACTACATCGATATCCAGCTTTACAATCTACAGAACTGTTTGCAGCATCCGGAAGTCTAATTACCAAAGTCAAATGTACGTATTGTAAAAAATAACATCATGAAAATATTTCATTGTTATTCAGAATTATCAATCATTAGTCTTGACTTCTGGTACCTGAATGATGAATTTTAAGTGGAAAGAGATTTTGGGTTGGCACATGCAAATATAAAGTATTCAGTAAACATGAAAACAATTTGTAACAATAAAATAAACATCTAGGTGACATATACATGAAGGGGTTAATAGAAATTTACAGTGTTGGAAAATTATTAAGAAACTTTCTTACATAGCCCTATTGGAACATGTATGTCCTACATGTATTTTAATATTATATCTGAATCTGGCATTTCACAAGAGGTCTTAAATTTACCATATCTTTTTAAACATGAGATACATGTACAATGTAGTATGAAATTGCAGATTGCTCACAATTGTATTATACTTTTAAATGCTTTATAAACCACACATTTTTTTGTTTTCAGCATATAACCAAGGCAGTTCTAATCCTGATGTCAAAGATCCTAGTTTGTTTGAAGCTATTGATCAGCTAGCACTGGCATTCAGTAGTGGGTAGGTTTTAATGCTCATCCGTAAACTTTGACAGTCTGTCATTCTATGGCCAAAATAATTTTGATTTTGTCACCACTTTCGTAAGTTGTTACTGGCATTAAGGAAAAAACAGTTTACATTTGGATGGATTATTGGATGCAGGTTTAAGTCACCACAGAAATTTCCATGGATGGTATTGTTTATGAAAATACGATTGAACTCTTTGCTATGCCATTGTGGGAAATCTTTTAAATGGAATATTATACATATACAATTATTTGCAGTTTAACTTTTAAATGCCATAGCGGTTTATACACTGAAAAATATTTTTTTTAACAGTGGTTTTATAAGGAAATGCACATTTCTTTGCAAAATATGGATTAAACAGATAATAATCATTAAATTTTGTCTTATTTACCAATGACATACTTGTATTTGGGTCATATTCAATGGAGAATACACAAATTTTAGTTGAATGTTGGTAGATATTAGTTTGTTTATTGGAATTTGATTAAAATTCATACTTCTTAACTTTATTTTTCAGGGTATCAGACTACCTCATGGGGGATATGGGAAGTGCATTTTTGGAAAAAGAAACTAAAGGCACAAAGGTAAAATGACTTGTGTCTCTACGAATATTTATTATGTAGAATATAAAAAGATACAACTTTAAAGACAACAAATCAAAATTACTTGAAGAAATAAGTATTAAAGAATTAAGAATTGGATAAACTATAACCAGCTAACAATCTTTTATCATCATAATACATTAAACAAATTATGTATATTAGGTAGATAAGTTAGGGAGAATTGACAATCTTTAATTCCTCTGTTAAGTGTTAAGACCAATGTGAAAATATGCTTTTAAATGAAGAAACACTGTTATTCACAGTCCTTTAAATATTATTTTAAAAAAACAAACCACATTAACTCTTGAGATCTATACTGCAGAATGATTTATTTTAAGTATGGCATGATTGATGAGATATTGCATTCCCTGCCGTCAGTTTGATCTAACATCAGAAAACTCAGCTTGTTTTAGAGTCAACAATGTTTTACTATAGTTGACAGATTTTAGTCAAATCTTGTTGCCTTTACTTTTCTAGTCATGTGAAGATTTACTTTCTACCAAAGATGAGGAAAAAGGAGCAGATTATCAAAATGAAGGTAAAAAACATTCTTATCTATAAAATACTGTTTAATGATGTTGTCATTGTTTTAGTTATGAAATATCAAATCTTAAAATCAAATGACGAATTAAATCACTTCTTCTTTCACATTAACTGCAGTTGTCTGTAGACTTTTAATTTTTTTTATGCCCCACCTACGATAGTAGAGGGGCATTATGTTTTCTCGTCTGTGCGTCTGTTCATCTGTCTGCCCGTTCATTCATTTGTTCGTCTGTTTGTCCATTCGTCCAGCTTTGTTGAAGTTGAAATCCAATCTACTTGAAACTTAGTACACATGTTCCCTATGAAATGAACTTTCTAATTTTAATGCCAAATTGGAGTTTTTACCCCAATTTCACTGTCCACTGAACATAGAAAATGATAGTGCGAGTGGAGCATCCGTGTACTGGGGACACATTCTTGTTGTCTTTACTTTGAAACATTAAGCAAATTGCAACCAGACTTTGCAGGAATACCACATGAAAAATCTTTTAAAAAATATCTCATTTGTTTTGGATTCACTAAAAAGCATGACTTTCAGGGAACATCTTTTTACTCCTATAGGCCATATTTTAAAAATCTTCTCTGAAACTAGAAAGCAAATGTAACTAAACTGAGGGAATCAAAGTCAGATTGGAAGATTCTGTACAAAAGCTGTGTCTTTGCTCATTGTAGGAAATATATGTAATGAATTCCCTGAAGTTGTCTAATATTAATTACAAATATTTATTGCATGATTATGTAAGTTGATTAATATTTGTTTCCAGTAAAACAGTTATCAACAGAGGAAATTGACAGAGTATTGTCTCAGTTAGAAGCAGGAGTAGACGTTGCATTACAGAGGGCAAAGGCTTGGTCAAAGTACATGAAAGATATTACCTCCTATATTGAACGCAAGGCCCATTTAGGTAATATATCATTATCACAGAAGTAATTATATCTTCTCTTCAAAGAAATAACTTTGCTTTTCTGTTTTGTATAGGAAGTTTATAAAGTTGGATTTTTTTTTCTCATTTTTTTCTGAAACCTTTCTGAACATTTTTTCTCAGGATTTGTTTTGACAACTTGAGGAATCGTTGAAAATTTGGAAATTACCTGCTAGTGTCTGCCAAACTAATATTTGATTCACTTGGTTTTTTTTACCAATGAAAATTGATTTTATAAAATTAATATTTAATTATATCTTTTGATGACATGTTCATATTAGGCATCAAATAAAGTTCTTAATTTTATGTAAAAAAATAGAATCATTTGCAAATATTAATATTGTTCTACTTTCTGATTGATTGGCTGTATTTCTCTAGAAAAAACAATTTTTCATAGTTTTGCTATTAATTTGATTTGTGTGTTTTTCTTTTACAGAAACAGAGTATTCTAAAAACTTGGCAAGACTGGCACAGACAATGCGACCTGTTTTAACAGAAGAGGTATTAAAACATTTTAGTGCATGATTTATGTATTTATAATTAAATGTAAAAAAGTTGGTCTTTCTCCTGGAACAAATTCAACATAATATTAAAGGCCAATAGTTTCTTGATAAAGATTTTCTTTTTTAAATTGAATGATATATAGTTAAAGTAAGACTAGTGTCAAGTAGAATGCAGCATAATGAGGCCAAAAGAAGAAGAATAGCTTACTAGTAGAAGATTCCAATACTCTTGTTTAGACTATAATAGTAATTTTCACACAATTATTTTCTTATTTCATACACCTGAAACATATATATATATAAAAAAAAAACTGACATAAGCCATGTATTAAGTTGTTTGATTTGTTGGTATGCATTTAATCAGCACTTCAGATATATGAGATGTTTAATATTATTCAGGTATTGATAATAAATCAGTGACAGGATTGAATCTTTCTTCTCACATGTCTGTTTTAATTTCAGAAAAAAATATTCATTTTTAAGCAACATTATACATGTTTTTTTTATTTTTTAGGGATTTTTACCTTTACAATCTGTGTATTGTACAATATTATCACAGGTAATTTTGATTTATTGAAGTTTAGTACAATAAACCTCTTAAAAGTCTATTTCTGCTCGTCCTACATTTTCATTCTACATAAAACTTTCAATGATGTATTTCTGATATACTGTGAAAGTACTTCAATTCGTGGGTATCAATTTTCGTGGTTTGAGCAAAAGTTGTATGTTCGTGGGTTCTTAAATTCGTGGATTTTAGTTTTAAAAAAAAAATTAGAGTGAAGAATTAAAGCCATTAAAAAGCTTTTAAAATTTTAATATGTTATTACTGACAACTATACGAAGGTCAAGTTCAATAATGGCGATTTTGACTTTTACCGTTCAGGAGTTATGGTTCTTGAAAGATTGAAAAAATGGAGTTTCCAGTCGTGTCCGTGCATTTACGCATGAACTGTTCTACCAAAGCTTCCCAAATTTTAATATGTTGTTACTAATGACAGAATGGAGGTCAAGTTCAATAATGACGAATTTGACTTTTACCGTTCAGGAGTTATGGTTCTTGAAAGATTGAAAAATGGAGTTTCCAGTCGTGTCCGTGCACTTATGCATGAACTATTCTACCAAAGCTTCCGAAATTTTAATATGCTGTTACTGATGACAAAATGGAGGTCAAGTTCAATAATGACGATTTTGACTTTTACCGTTCAGGAGTTATGGTTCTTGAAAGATTGAAAAATGGTGTTTCCCGTCGTGTCCGTGCATTTTCTCATGAACCATTCAACCAAAGCTTTTGAAATTTTAATATGTTGTTACTGATGACAAAAAAGAGGTCAAGTTTAATAATGACGATTTTGACTTTTACCGTTCAGGAGTTATGGTTCTTGAAAGATCGTAAAATGGCGTTTCCATTCACGTTGTTGCATTTACTCATGAACCATTCAATCTAAGCTTTTCAAATTTTAATATGTTGATACTGATGACAAAATGGAGGTCAAATTTGATATTGACGATTTTCACTTTCACCATTCATCAGTAATGGTTCTTGTGATATTGCCAGGACGCAAATAAATGTTAATAAATCCGGTTTGCTGTCGTTGTGACAGCCTCTTGTTAAATTTTATTTTCTAATCAAGAGCAAGCCCACCATGAAATTATTATTTTCTGTACGAGAATAATCAGAATATAAAATCGAACACTTTATCATAGCAAAACACCACTGTAAATCTGACTTTCATGGATCAACAATATTTTGTATGAACATTAAAAGGTCAACAGTTGTACAATTTAGGATTTTAAAGATTAAAGGGGTATAATCCTGATTGCAGTTGGGAGTTCATAGTGGATTTGGTAGATTTGTTGATATTCAATGTATTCTCTAGATATTATCTGTATTCGAACCTACGTTGGGAACTTTCTATGTCTTGATTTGGATAACACTTATTATATTATGTTGCACACTTAAATTCGTGAATGAAGTCATCCACGAAAATTGGTACTCCACAAATAAAAGTACTTTCACAGTACCATTTAAATACCCAACAAGAGATGGAAAAGAAATACTTTCTCAAACACATTTTATATGATTAGGAAATCTGTACCAGTAATTTCCAATATTCCCAGCTGTACATATCATTTTGAACAAATATTGCCATATTCATTCAGATAGTTTACTAAAATTTATACTGTTTTCAATTTTTTAGGACATAGAGTATGCAAGTACATGCCAGGCAACACAGATTTTGTTACAGACTTCAAAATTTGTTGAGGTAAGCTTATCTTTATTGGAAACATCTTGTGTGCTTTACACAGAAAAAAGGGCAAATGAAATAGCGAACATATATTTGTTTTATTTTCTTAGCTTCCATACAGAGGCTGACTCGGTGCATGTTTCTGTATATTTCCTATTGCATAGAAGCTTTAAAGTTATTATAGGATTAAGTTATTTAGACCCTTGGCATTGTAAATTATGTGGAAAATTTAATCAGGGATATTGTCTAATTACTCTGTTGCAATCTTGTGCATGTATAGATATAATTTAAGGGGGAGATAATTTTGAGAAAAAAAACACTTTTCATGTGTAAGTTGCTCAAAATTAAAACATGAAAAAAAATCAACAAAGTAATAAAGGTTGTCGTCACTTTATAAATGTTAATGATTGATAACCTTTCTATTATTGAAACTCAAGAAGAGCCTCAGTCCCCTTTAATCAACAAAGTAATAAAGGTTGTTGTCACTTTAAATGTTAATGATTGATAACCTTTCTATTATTGAAACTCAAGAAGAGCCTCAGTCCCCTTGAATCAACAAAGTAATAAAGGTTGTTGTCACTTTAAATGTTAATGATTGATAACCTTTCTATTATTGAAACTCAAGAAGAGCCTCAGTCCCCTTGAATCAACAAAGTAATAAAGGTTGTTGTCACTTTAAATGTTAATGATTGATAACCTTTCTATTATTGAAACTCAAGAAGAGCCTCAGTCCCCTTGAATCAACAAAGTAATAAAGGTTGTTGTCACTTTAAATGTTAATGATGATAACCTTTCTATTATTGAAACTCAAGAAGAGCCTCAGTCCCCTTGAATCAACAAAGTAATAAAGGTTGTTGTCACTTTAAATGTTAATGATGATAACCTTTCTATTATTGAAACTCAAGAAGAGCCTCAGTCCCCTTGAATCAACAAAGTAATAAAGGTTGTTGTCACTTTAAATGTTAATGATTGATAACCTTTCTATTATTGAAACTCAAGAAGAGCCTCAGTCCCCTTGAATCAACAAAGTAATAAAGGTTGTTGTCACTTTAAATGTTAATGATTGATAACCTTTCTATTATTGAAACTCAAGAAGAGCCTCAGTCCCCTTGAATCAACAAAGTAATAAAGGTTGTTGTCACTTTAAATGTTAATGATTGATAACCTTTCTATTATTGAAACTCAAGAAGAGCCTCAGTCCCCTTGAATCAACAAAGTAATAAAGGTTGTTGTCACTTTAAATGTTAATGATTGATAACCTTTCTATTATTAACACTCAAGGAAAGCCTCAGTCCCCTTGAATCATCAAAGTAATAAAGGTTGTTGTCACTTTAAATGTTAATGATTGATAAACTTTCTATTATTGAAACTCAAGAAGAGCCTCAGTCCCCTTGAATCAACAAAGTAATAAAGGTTGTTGTCACTTTAAATGTTAATGATTGATAACCTTTCTATTATTGAAACTCAAGAAGAGCCTCAGTCCCCTTGAATCAACAAAGTAATAAAGGTTGTTGTCACTTTAAATGTTAATGATTGATAACCTTTCTATTATTGAAACTCAAGAAGAGCCTCAGTCCCCTTGAATCAACAAAGTAATAAAGGTTGTTGTCACTTTAAATGTTAATGATTGATAACCTTTCTATTATTGAAACTCAAGAAGAGCCTCAGTCCCCTTGAATCAACAAAGTAATAAAGGTTGTTGTCACTTTAAATGTTAATGATTAATAACCTTTCTATTATTGAAACTCAAGAAGAGTCTCAGTCCCCTTAAATCAACAAAGTAATAAAGGTTGTTGTCACTTTAAATGTTAATGATTGATAACCTTTCTATTACATGTATTGAAACTCAAGAAGAGCCTCAGTCCTCTGTAAAAATCAGATAGAATATTATTGATATATTTGTAATTACAGCCATTGACAGCCAGAAGGTTGGAACATGACAAAATGAGAAAGTCTGTGAAAGATTCTTGGATGAAAGAAGTGAAGAAAATGGTATGGATTCATTAATTTTTTTTACAGCAACATTATTCTATTGATTTGCATTATATAGCAGTAAATGGTCATTTGCATTATATAGCAGTAAATGGTCATTTGCATTATATTTCAAATTACATTTGTGCTATGCTATTTTTCAAATGAATGATGTTTCAAAAGAATTCGATTGAAAACATCATAATATATACTCTCATTAGAAGAAAAATGCATCAGTTCATTTGGAGAAAGTATCTGATAAAATAGTAATCACCATGAACTTAAGTAAGAAGTTTGCATATGAAATGTTTTTGCTTTCCATGTTTTGTGTAAGTCATAATACATATAAATATATTGAACTACTTTGGTGTTTTTTTTTCATTGGTACCAATTTTCTTGGATTGAGGAACAATTGCATTTTTGTTAATATTTGATTTTGTGTTTTTGCTTATAAAAAAATGTAAAATTTTAACTTTGTTTAACCATTTAAACCTTTACCCATGAAATAAAAAAATGTATCTAATGAAAAATGAATCCTGATTAAGAAAAAGATTAATTACAAACTGTGTTGTAGCATGAAGCTGTACAAAGTCTCAGAAAAGCACAGGCCATGTATTTCCAACGACAACAAGAATATGAGAAGGCGAAGGAACAAGCCAGTAAGCTGGAGAGTGATATGTTGAGTCAGAGTAGCTCTAGTGCTTTGACCAAGATGGACAAACGCAGAAAGTTAGAGGATGATGCCATGCACAGAGTAAGGAAAACTTGATGATTCATTAAAATGTTTGGCTATTTTATTGTTTGCTTTATATGTACACAATGTATTTTATTGGTTGAGAAACTGACTTGTAATTTTTTTTTTCCATGTCTTGAATGAATTTCAGTATTTTTACCAAATTTCAATTCTTAACAAATTTCATCTGGGATGACACAGCTGTATAGTGAAATTTTGTTCTGTTCAAGAAATGCTAAAATTGATAGGTTTTCATTTTGATTCATCATTAAATGATTAAAATTCTAGTACATATGTTAAACTGCCTTAAATGCTTAAATAGAAATTGTTAGTGCCACAGCATGTTCCCAATCATTTGTTAAGTGATATTAGTTTAAGAATTATGTGTATTATTGTTTGATAAATTGTAATTGTTTTTTACACAGCTTTTTAATGCATGATGCATATTCCTGGCTTCTGTATATTTCTTTGTAAACTGTTACTCATCAACATTTTTTAGATTACTTTTTATGCCCCATTTATGGGCATTATGTTTTCTGGTCTGTGCGTCCATCTGTTCGTTCGTCCGTCTGTCCGTCCATCTGTGCGTCCTGCTTCTGGTTAAAGATTTGGTTAAAGTTTTGGTCGAGGTAGTTTTTGATGAAGTTTAAGTCCAATCAACTTGAAACTTAGTCAGGGGTCGAATTTAAGCTTTTTTGTGTACTAGCCAGCCGGACCAGTGGACTGAAAACTCTACTGGTCCGGCTCCAAATCTACTGGTCCTGCAAAAATGACATTAATTTGACAAACACTAATATAACTGACAGATGTTTAATTTTATTTTGATGCTTTCGTTTACATAAGTTAGACAGTAACAAAGGAATTTCCCGCATTTTGTATTGTTGTGAAGGACGCTCACCCGAGATATTAAAATTAACTTGATCAATTGTAATACCCCCAGTACCGTGTAATTGATTTCACAGGTAAATTGTTTTGTAAAGAAATGGAGATTGCGATGCAATCAGTGATTTTTATCGACAAATTTCTACTGGTCCGCCGGACCACCAGCTGACAAAATCTACTGGTCTGACGCAAATTTTACTAGTCCCGGACTACCAGACTAGCGCTAATTTCGACCCCTGAACTTAGTACACATGTTCCCTATGATATGATCTGTCTGATTTTAATGCCAAATTAGAGATTTTCCCCCATTTTCACAGTCCACTGAACATAGAAAATGATAGTGCGGATGGGGCATCCGTGTACTGGGGACACATTCTTGTTAAATATATTGTTGTAACATTTTCATTTGTAGCATATCAAGCATGTTTTTTCGTAAAAGTAAATATATCATACATTTGTAAATAACTGTGTTACCTGTAAAGACAAAATCATACCTGATGCTTTGTCAACTTTAATAACTTTGCTATTTTCAGAAAGTATTTCACAAGGTATATTCTTGCTCCATTCCTTATTAACAACAAATTAATATGGGTGTACTATTAAAGCTAATATATATATTAATTTATAAAACTATTAACCTAAATTACGAAATTAACATTGCCATAATGGTGGTTGAGATTAATCTTTGGAGTAGATGCTGAAATTAGACTGAGTTGGTAGATTTCATCAATACTCTCTATGATGGAGGTTTAAATAGTCTGTACATAGTTATTTTAACATTTTTACAACTTATTATCAGACTGTCCTTTTCTTGCATTTTCATTTTATTAAGAATCATCTGTTTTGAAACCAGTTTTAGGGAACTGTTTCAACATGTTACTCTCATTGCTGTCTGTGAGTTGCCTAGTAAAGAATACAGTTCTTATAGTAAGATTTGTTCCATATCCTTGTAATTGTTTTACTACATGTTTACTTAATTTCTACAGATGGTTGTCTTCTTTGTTAAACCATACCTTTTTGGGTAAAAAAAATCTAAATTAAAAACTGTGAACCAAATAAATTAAGGTATGTAAGTTTCCATTGAGGTGGACACCATCTTTTGCCAAATTGTCAATTTCTTCTGTTTGATTTATATAAACATGGCAGACTAGCTTAACTATACTGGTAAGGAATTAGCAAGCAAACAACAAATGTTTGTCATTTGTTTCTTTATTATTTTCTTCAAATTTTTTAAATATTTTTATAATTTTTAGGCAGCAGAAGCAGAGACGACATATAAAGCATGTGTTGTAGAGGCTAACACAAGAAAGACAGATTTAGAGAATACCAAGGTAAACCGCATAACTTTAGTTGTCTGTGAATAACGTAGAAATAACATATATTGAGCTAACTGTAAAATATCAAACTATACAGTGTACTATGCATCACAGTTTGAATGAAATTTGATACTGTAAATTCAGAAACTATTGCTTGCATTTATTATTTCGATTTTTCAAGAATGGCCAAAATGTACGTTTAATTATTGCGATTTTGAAAAAAATTTGCATGCAGATCTAGGTCACAGTTGTAAAAAGACTAGTTCTTAATATTGCAAAACTCACCCAGTCACATTATTTGCATTAATAAAAACCTTGCAATAATTTCAATTTTCTGAACTTACAGTAAGGCTAAGAGGCCAGATATTTACTATTATCATATACCTTTTCATCTTAACTTTATACTTTTGATGTTTGAAATATGCTGATTTCATCAAGTATTCTTGAAAAATTAACCAGCCTTGCATTCCTTTTACAGACTGATCTGTTAGCAAAAATAAGAGAGCAAATATTTCTGTGTGATCAAGTCATAAAATCAGTAAGTACAATCATCTATTTTGTATTTTGCATCATTGCTCAGTAATTCAGTTGTCACATGACTACATAATATAAGTAAGACGATGTGGTATGAGTGCCAATGAGACAACTCTCCATCTAAGTCACAATTTATAAAAGTAAACCATTATAGGTCAAGGTACAGCCTTCAACACAGAGCTTTGGCTAGCACAAAACAGCAAGCTATAATATTTGAAAAAGGAAAACTTGTGGTCTAATCTATATTAAAAAAAAGGAACATCTATGAACCACACCAATAAAAAACAACAACTGAACAACAGGCTCATGTCTATAATCATAGTACAAGATATTAACTTAACAAGAGAAATTTAATCACCATGGTTTATCAAAATTTATCACAGTTAAGAAACCGGTTTAGATGCTCACAGAATTAGAAAAAATATTGATGTCTTTTATATATAATATAAGTTGTTCTTTCTAGGTTACGATAGAATACTTCCATTTACTGCAAACAGTGACTGCTCCTATACCTGTACAGGTAATTTTTTGTTGTACTTATGATTCTTTTGTATTTGTAAGGTACCAATTTTGGTGATTTGAGTTGGTGTGAACTATGAATAGGAATACGTGACAAAATATGAGTTGTTAGCTGTAATGATAGCAGCAAATTTTGAAACCATGCTATAATGTTACTTCAAAATGATATTTTGTTCAGCAACCACAGAATATTATACCACTGAAAATAAATAAATCCATAATGGTATATATTTTAATATAAAAAATTACAGCATAAATATACTTCAATTGCATGTTTACAATGTACCTAACATCTCAGGGCTATTCCAGTAAAAATTATCCAGGGGGGGTGAAACGCCACTTATATTTTGACCCCCCCCCTATGGAAAAGATTAAAAAATTACACCTCCACCTAGAACATGTATTTTCTTCCAAAACCCCCTACCTAGAGAAAAAAAATAAAAGTTAGCTAGTTTTTTAAAGTATACAAAAATGTTGCATCCTGTCAAATAAATGTAAAATTTGTTGGTTTATCTATTTCAGTGCAGAATATTGGAGTCTTTTCATTTGAGATTGCATTAAAAGACATTTTGAAGCAACAGTACATGAATTATAGTTTAGTAGGACTAAAGAATTCCTGCACCCCTGTATGGGCCTGGGAGTTTAGTTTGAGCCATAAAATATTTTTAGTAGGCAGAATGTAATTCTTTTTTTCTTTTTTGTATTTCTTATGTACATTTTTTTTTCAATAGGCAAATGTTGAGGAAGATGATATACTCTCCTGTGTAACAAGGCCATATTTTTCCGCAAAATTAGGCCATTTCTTTTCCTTCAATACCACACACGCAACATGCACAATAAAAATCTAATTGTCTGTGCCAAATATAAATATTTTTTATGGACCGCATAGTTTGGATGTCACCCACACATATTTTTTGGTGGGGAGACGGTATACAAGGGAGAGGGTACTTGAAGTTGTTATAAACTGTATGCAATAAAATATTATTTGGGACAAAAATTGCAAAGAATTGGCCAGTCCACCTTATTAAGGACATATTATTTGCAAGGAAATAGATTTAAGTACAGCAAATTCTTCAGGTGGGGCAACCGGTTGGCACCAACCATTTCATGTTTCAAGTGTTTGGTAGAGATAAGTTATAAATTGTATGCAATAAAATATTATTCATGACAAAAATTGCAAAGAATTGGCCAGTCCTCCTTAAAAGGACATATTCTTTGCAGGGAAAGAGAAACAAATAGCCAAACATCAGTAAAGATTAATATTATATATCTGAACATTGTGTGCTACATGTATATGCACAAATTGTGTCTGCATCCATATAAACAGAGATAATTTCGTGATCTTGACATCCGCTAGTTTACAGACATATGTAACATTTATTTCCTTGATTACTTTCATGATTTATTTCAAAATCACACTGGCTTTCTAATAAAGTCAATACTTTACCTTTAAATGCATTTATCAGGTCTTCCAAATAGTTTTTCTTTAGAAAAAACACCACTTTATCCATCTTTTTGTTTAGTTCATGGACGAGCACATGCACCGAATCGGGGAGATAACTCCGACTTCCGAGAGATAACTCTTCCCTGCTTCCGGCTCGTCGCGTTTCACAAGAACACAAACGGACGCTTAAATTTAGTGGTCTGCCAACTTTATTTGCATTCGGACAACCTTTTGGGGAGAATCTTCCTTCATAACAGGGGGAACAATATGTTTAATCTATCATTCAGACCCCCCCCCCCCACCAACAGAAATGAATTTAAATCGGGACCACCACCCTCCAGAATATAATTATGTTGATAACCCCCCACCTATGGAAAAAAATATCGTCAGCGTTCCGCCCCTCCTAGGTAAATTTTACTGGAATAGCCCTCAGTACAGAAATTGTGATATCGAAGTTATTTGTTGATTTTATTGACACTTAACAGAAATAGTATTTATTTATAGTACCACACAATATCAGAGACCAGTAAACAGTATGAAGTGGGCTTCCAATATGGAGAATTTGTTAAAAGATTGCCTGTAACTGATAAAAATAGTATGGTAGCTGAACCATTTGCATTTGAACCTTATATCAACGGTGCTAGGTAAGCCTTGACAAATGTCACGTTTTGCATTTATTCATTGTTAAAATTGTAAAAAAGTGAACAACTAGTAAAAATTGCTATGGTGCATTTAAAGTACTCTTTTCTAACTTTTGTGCTATTTTCACATTTTTTGAGTGGTGTGAGAAAAATATTTCTCACTAGTGAAATATTTGTTCTCTGCTAATGATTTGTCAGAAATTTGATTATGTCGTCAAAATTTCTTGGTTTCTTCTGAATTTTCCTATTGTGACTCCATAAAAAAAGGCGACCATGTATGATGACGTCGCATATAAAGAACAACTTTCTGAAAATCTTTGCAAAAGAAGGAAAAAAAACATTAGAGAAACAGATTCCGACACTATAACTTGTGTATTACGATATTTCTCCACTCTCAACATTAAATTTTAATTATTTTAAAAGCTCAGCAGCCTCACGCTTTAAATAATAAAATTCAACTGTTTTGAGTGGAGAAATATCATAACACACTTGTTGCAGTGGAGGAATCTATAGTTCTACTACTAATATTAACGAGAAGTCATGTTTAATTATATTGTCATGTTCTTTTAAATTCATATGTTTTTATTTATTTTTTTCAAAGTCAAAGGTTTTATTGTGCATAAGTTATAAATAACACAAGCTCAGAAGACAAATCAATACACATGTATAACATAAGGACAAAACACACAAACAAAACAATTAGATACTGCACATGCATGATAAAAACTAAAGCATAACATGCTATCAAAAAGTTATAAAAAATTTCACATTATGAAGTGTTTGTATTTCTATGCTTTCCAGAGATGCTGGGAGGAAAACCAGTACTCAGTCTACAGGGTCAGGATCTTCTGATCATCATTCACAAGATGAATCCCCTTCATTTTCAGTGGACAGAAAAGGTATTTATAAATCATTTAGTACACATCATCTATTTTCATGGGTACCAATTTTTGTGGAATGGTCAAATTTGCATTTTCGTGGATATTTGATTTCGTGGTTCTGTCAATATTCATTCTTATTGAAATTCGTTGTTCCCAGGCAACCATGAAATCCACAAATATAGGCATCCAACGAAGAATAATGAATCCACTGTATCAGTTATTATTTTGATTATTTGTTACTAATGACAAAATTGAGGTCAAGTTTGAGATTCTAATGCAACAACGTTTGTAATGTTCATTTTGATTGGATAACGTTACTTTTTTACATGGCATCAATTGACAATTGATGCTATGGGACGTACGCGCAAGCGCAGACAGCATTTGACAGATTTTTACTACATGTTTTAACATGGTTTTCTTTCAATTTCATTAGAATGGAGATAACAATATTGTATTTTAAGCTCCGACTGCATCAATTGGGGATTTGATGGTCGCAAATACCCGTTTACTGTCTCCGCTAACGCGTCGCCAGTAAACTTAATTTGCGACCATCAAATCCCCAATTGATGCCGTCTGAGCTTAAAATACAATACAGTTATTTCTAATTGACACTTTTGAATTTACTGCTCAGAAAGTTATGGACTTTGACAAATTGTATGATGTTACTGATGACAAAATTAAGCAAATTATGAATTAACTTTTTCAGTTCTGGAGTTCATTGCTTTATCAATTACATGAATGATCTAAAAACCTGATTTCCTGTCATTATGACAGTCTTGTTTTCTATTGAACTCATAAAATTTTTTTTTTTCTGAAATAAACTTCATAAAACCTATAGCACTGTCTTTTCAATTTAAAAACCTATTAGAACATTATGTGAGTTTTTTGCTGTAATATACAACTTTTTGACTATTTGTAGATAAATACAGGGTAGCGGTGAAGGCGTGGCCTGTTGGTAGTGATACAGATAGTGGTAGCAGTAAATCCTCACCAAGTAATAGTCCACACCAATCCGGCAGGCGTACACTCAAAACAGCTAAATCATTAGATGAACTCACTGAAGCAGAACATGGAGGAGGTTAGTCTGTCAAATTCATGTGCTCTTTTGTTTTTTGTTGTGGGCTATTCCAGAAAAAAATGTATGGGGGGTTGGAAGGCACATTATATTAATAATACATGGGTGATGGGTATCAGAGCAACTTTTCACGCTATAATGCACTATAATTCTCAATTACAATTGTCTGGGTGGCGGGTGCTGACAAAAACTGCCTTCCAACCCCCCCATACATTTTTTTCTGGAATAGCCCTGTTGAAATATTGCAACTTTGATTGTGAATACACAAATTTTAGAACAAACTTAAATACCAATATAATACTGTTGATTCATTTATTTTTCTGTGTACAAATTTTTGTAGATTAATGAAAACTTGCATGTCCGTGGGTATTTAATGTCATTGAACATTAATAACATGATTCACTTGTACCCACAAAATACATGAAAATTGTATCCAACGAATTATAATGAATCCACAGTATATTAAAATCGGTTGTACTTTGTTGTTTCTGTATTTATATAGAAATACATCTGACCCAGGCTTCCCCAGCATTATCATATGAATGTATTCTCTCTATATTGTCTATGGTATGATTTAAATGCTTTCAAAAGATATCTTGTATAAAATGGTTGAATCTTGTTTTACATATTCAGGTTTCCTACAGATACCACCATGTATACTGAAAGGTGTAGATGTATCCATACAGGGTACGAATAAGGTAAAGAATTTCAAGTCACTCGTAAAGTTCAAAATTTGTACAGTTAAATCTATGAATTTGAATTGAAAAGTAATCAAGATTATGAAGTATTCTAAAAAATAATTAATTAGATTAAATTACATTTATTCCAATTTTTGGCTGATTACTTGAAAAAATTGTTCTTGATTACAGCTGATTAATGATTACAGTTACAATTACCCCAAGACAATTCAAATTTATGCTAATTCATGATAATGTTAAATTTATACTATTATATATATATAAAATGTAAATGTGAATGCGACATTGTATTTCACAGAAGAATTCAGACGAAGTCCCCTATTACAAGAGAAAATTCAATAAAAAAAAAAAAAAAAAAAAAAATCGGGAAAATTTCCCGAATTTTTCATTGTACTAATAATTCAAAATCGTTCAAAAATTATTTTTGTTGCTTTTTTTTTTTTTTTTTTAAATCATACAGACTTCGTCCCCATTCACAAGTAATGCCTGCCTCATATTAGACTCAATATCTTGTTAACATTCTTACTGTATATCATTTCAAAGGTGGATTACACTATAAAATTTGTACTGTAATGTTTTAGGGAGGTGGTAAACGAAGGAATACAACATTTGGTGTAGACTTCCAAGAGCAGGTGGAGCAATGGAAATCAGCTGTTCCTCCTATTGTTAAAAGATGTTTAAAGGAAGTAGAACAAAGGGGAATTACTCTGAGGGTAAATATGAAAGTCTTGTAGGGTATTCAGAATAAGTTTTAAATAAATAGAATTTTTAAAGATATCATCATGAACCTATGGTTTCTTTCATTAATAGAAAATTCATAGCAGTTTTAAGATTAATTTCAATGTTGATATTGTATGTTGAAATAATTATAAACGCTAAATCAGTGATATAAAAAGTCATATGTTTTAGTACATTGTATACCCTAACTTTTACTTTTTCTTTTTTTCACTGAGATATTTACATATTATGTATATTGCTCCCATTTACTTTTTCCTATTTGGTGAGATTGTAGACTGAATTGAATATTTGTGGTCACTAGCAAACTTGCAAACCTTTCAATAATTAAATTTCAACTTGCAGTTGCATCCAAATCAAGTTCGACAATGGTAGAAGTATGTTTTTATCTGTCCTCCTTTAAATACTGACTAGATTTTTTTAACTTTCAGGGTATATACAGAGTGTCAGGTGTGAAAAGTAAAGTAGAGGGTCTTTGTCAGAGATTTGAGAAGGATCCTGACTCAATAGAATTATCGGAGGAACACCCTAATGTTATATCTAATGTAATAAAGCTTTATCTTAGGCAGGTAAGTAATTTTATATTATTATACTATTTCTTGTAATATCTTATTCAGATGTTTTCATCCTTGATATTTATAAAAAAAGGGTATGAATGTCAATGAGATAACTAACCAACAGAGTGCAAATGAAGTGTATTTAAGCAATTTTAGGTCAATGTACTGTCTTCAACAATGAGCAAAATTTGCACTGTTTAGTTGGCTATAAAAGGCCCTGATATGACAAAATGTGTAATATCTATAAAAAAAAACAACCAACAGCTGTGATTTATGAAACAAGACTAGATTAATTAAAAAATATCACAGAAAGCTACCAATGACAACCATGGGGTTACAAGCTAACTTTGGACAGGCACATATTGAAACTGGCTGGGTTTGACATATTTGTGAACAATCAACCCTCCCCTAACCTGAAACAATGATGCAACAGCACACAATAAGATTAAAGTGTTGATGCTTCAGAACATGAGTGAACAATCATTCCTCCCCTAACCTGAAACAATTGTGCAACAGGACAAAATAAGATTAAAGTGTTTATGTTTCAGAACATGAGTGAACAATTAATCAACCAATTCAGGTTTGAAGAATATACATGAACCTGATAGAAGTTTGTTACAGTTTTCATTGTTGATAAAGGTTTCAACTATTATTGTTATGTTTTATATTTCAGCTTCCAGAACCATTATTGACATTTAAAATGTATTCAGAATTTATCCATTTAGCAAAAGTAAGTGACATTTATCGTATGAATCTCTTTAAAAAACTATTTTACTTCTCAACTTTTATATACTCTTTTAACATGTTTAACATATATTTAGATTAACAGCAACCTAATCTTTTAAAGTTTGATTTTCTATATTAATGTTTCTTTTAAAGAAATATCATTCCATACTTGACACATTTGTATAGTCTGTTTTTCTTTTCCAATATGAATAAATTAGATGGGTACACATCAATAAGCATGATAAGACAACCCTATTCAGAGATATACTTAATGACACAAATAACCAAAAATTTTGAGTGGGCAACACAGTCTTCAACAATTAATAGTCATGTGTCATTACAATTTGTTCAGTCCTAAAAAAAAAAGTTGAGAATAAGTTAAACACAAACTATAAAAGATCTATCATTTTAAATAAATGATAAATTAACAATGTTTATTTTTTATTAATAAAATTTGATTTAAATTTAACAATATTTATGAAATTTAAAAACAAATATTTCATTTCAGGAAAGTAGCACAGGTGTATTTACATTAGATGAAACAATAGATAAACTTGGTGTTTTGATATCAAAACTTCCTTATTCCAATTTCAAAACGTGTGGAGTACTTATGTATCATTTACAAAGGTAATAGTTAATTATAATGTTAGGCTATACGGTATAGCGGGTTATTTTCGCGGATAAAACAAAATCGCCAAAATAAATTCCGCCAAATTAGTATTGTACATGCAAAGGTATTGATAAAAGTTTTGAATCCGCCAAAGTAATAACCACCAAAATATTTTGTACACTTTATTCAGTAAAAATTGGAAATTTTACACCAGCCAAAATAACCCTCTATATGGTATATTGAGAAAATAAAAAATAGCGATATAAACTCTAAATCTACATCTTGAAATATTTTTTCTTTTATAAATGGAAGAAACATGTTTAAAATCCTGCTGCATTTCATACAATTTTACAATTATATAAAAATTGTACAAAAATAAGGAGATATGGTATAATTGCCAATGAGACAACTATTCAGAAGAGTTCAAATGAAGTGAATATAATTAAGTGGGCCATCATAGGCATACAGCATTGCCATACGAGAAAAACTCATACTTTATGTTGGTTATAAAATGGCCTGACATAAACAATTTGAAACAACACAAATAAGAAACTAATAGCTTAATTTATGAGGAAATAATTTATGAAATAATTAATTATAACAGACAAAAACAAACAACCACTGAACCACAGGCTCCTGACTTGGGAGAGACATAAAATAATGTGACAGGTTTTAAAAGTTTTGTTGGTGTTTCCATACTGACACAGCGAAAAAAGGATATATTATCGCTATGTATTTTTCAGAGTTGCCTCTTTTAATAGTGTTAACCAGATGACTTCTAGTAACTTAGGTATAGTGTTTGGACCAACCTTGCTCAGACCATTGTAAGTATGATGTAAGAAGTAAATACACATACACATAGAATCAATAACATGAATTTTTTTAGTAACACAACACATGAAGAACAAATTACATGTGTATTGATATAATAAATTGAAACATGAAAAATGTTATAAAAATGGTTGGACCACATGGTGTATTAACTGTCAGAAGTATATGAAACATAGTTTTTATACGACCGCAAAAATTGATAATTTTTTGGTCGTATATTGGTATGACGTTGTTTTCAATTCTATATATATAATTTTTTTGTAATGTGTAATATTTTTCGAGAATTTTTAACAGAATTTAATGCACATTGAAATACACAGAACATTCTCAGTCCTCCAAATGGGTACGGTAATTAAAGTTTCAAATGTTTTTATTACACCTGACTTTTACAATAAGTACTTGTAGATATCTGTATATAATTATTATATCATTTACAAGCTGACACTTGTGTAAGGTAGGTTTACTTGTTGTGTCTTATGATTAAATCAGATACATACACCAATGATTCACAAGTACAACTATATTAGCTGGACATTTATGTACAAAACTTATATGTTATGTAATGCTGTTCTAATTTCCCCCTTTCCCATTTACTTGAGTAATGTGTTATTAAAGAGTATTACTTGTAGTTGCGGGATTACGCAGACATAACATTGTATTGATATTGTACATGTATTTACGTATAATTTGGATTTCTTAATATTCTTTGGATAACAATTTTTTGGGGATTTTAAGAGTAGGGGGAATTACTAATTTAAATAATTGACCTTAATGAAAATTTAAGCTACTTTAAAAGAAGCAAATGCTGAAATTATGAAATATCGTTGAAAAAGCTAGTTTTTCTTGAATGATGAAAATTCATACCAAAGAAAATTTAGTAATTAAGGAATGTTTAGAATGAAAGATTTGGAATTTAGTTCAGATGTATATATTTATCAAACAGGTTATTATTTGTGTAAGTAGAGAGTGATTTGACACATATACACACATTTTGTGGTTTCATACACATTTTGTACCACTTGATTGTCCATTTATTTATAATACTGTATAGGAATTTGGTGTTATTTCAAATGAGTTGCCTACCAAATAGTCCTGCAATTTAAAAAATCATAAAATATGAGCTGCACTAGCACACCGATAGTCTTGCAGTATAGCAAGTTTATGATAAAAATAAGATTGAATTTATTTATCCAGTATGGAAGATTAATTGTTTGGAATACTAGTTTGAGTTTTTAATAAATGGTTATTGAAAATATAGTCGTACACTACATTAATGTATCCATTTTGTATGTAGATGTTTTTATTCAAACATTACTTTTTATTAGGGCACACTAAGGTGAATAATAAACTTCAAATGTAGCCATATTTTAATAGTTAACAAGATCAGAGCTTTTTATTATGCCCCACCTACGATAGTCAGTCACGGTCCACTGAACATAGAAAATGAAAGTGGGAGTTTCAGGTTAAAGTTTTTGGTGAAGCTGAAGTCCAATCAACTTGAAACTTAGTAAACGTGTTGCTTATGATATAATCTTTTTAATTTTGAAGCCAAATTAGACTTTTGACCCCAATTTCACGGTCCACTAAACATAGAAAATGAAAGTGGGAGTTTCAGGTTAAAGTTTTTGGTCAAGGTAGTTTTTGATAAAATTGAAGTCCATTCAACTTGAAACTTAGTACATATGTTCCCTATTGTATAATCTTTCTAATTTTAATACCAAATTAGATTATTACCCAATTTCACGGTCCATGGAACATGGAAAAGGATAGTGCGAGAGGGGCATCCGTGTACTTTGGACACATTCTTGTTTTTTATACCTTTATTCAAAAGTTTAAAGTCATCCTGTCTTTTATTGACAAGTTTCAGTTATTTGATAAATCAGAATGATAATGAAAATTTATGCAACATTTCATTTGGATATAAACGGGAAACATCCATTGACCTTTATTATTTATATAACAGTATCACATTTATGTTTATTCAAACAAGTTTCATGTATATACTGCTTTGATTAAAGAGGACATTATCACACTTTTAACATGGAAAGGGCTCATAGAATTACTTTGTTTGAAATTCTTAGACCTCTATAATACTGTAAATACAGAAAAAAAGCATTTATTTTATGTAGCATTAAATTTTCCTAAAATGACAACGATAAAGCTTGTGTTTTTGTCCATGATTCAACCATCTCAACAATAAGTGCACCCGAAAGGTTTTGAATTTAACGTTTGATCTTTTATTTTATGTACGGAAAATTATTATACTTTTAAATGATCCAATGTTTTTATACCATTAATTTAAAGGAGATGATAAGCTGTATCATTTATTTTGATAACTACATTCAATTGTATATAAACAACATTTATTTTACAGGTTTATAGTAGAACAAAATACATGTTGTATTCCTAATGTGTAAATATTGCATTAAACCTATATCATCACAACCAATGTGCAGTATAACTTGTTGATTGTAGTAATTAACATGCTGTATATTTTACATCCTTTGTAGTCACACATATGTAAAGATAGAAACAAACAAGTACCATGTGTTTACAGAAGTATTTTGTTTTAATTTCAGGGAGGGTACAGCATCATTAGCCTCTTTGGTAGATACTCCACATCAAACCAGAACTGTAGAATTACTTATAACAAATGCACAAGTAAGAAAGAAATAGTTATTTAAGAAAGAGCTCTGCTATTTTACATAACTGTTAGATTTCTAAGGGGCTTGTTTACTGGACATAGTCATGTTGGCTTTTAAAAAGAAGTTACTGCCTGTTTTTGCTAAAGGTTGAAAGGAAAGATGGTTTCTTAGAAAATTAAGCTACTTAAATTTTTACTTAGAATATGAATAATAGATGTTGCTTTGATAAAGTAAAGATGCTTGCTTTATATCACAAGGCTGCTGGGATCAGTGATTCAAATGAACTATAGCATTGGTAAATTATGATTAAAATCTAGAAAGTTTAAGAAGAGTCTTTAAGTCAAGAATTAGAATTTAACTTAAATATAATATCTATTTTTGAGAAAAAATTATGACGTAAAAGAAGATACAGTAACAGCATTTCAAGGAACAATAGATATTGCTCATTATAAGTAGTAGATAAATGACATGAGGAATTTAAAGGATACAACTCTTATGTTACAGTTAATATTTGGACCAGAAACTGAGTATGAGTTGATACCAGGTGAAACACCAATAGAACCAATTACAGAAAAATCAAAACCAAAACCTGACACTAAAATAGTCATTACTAAAGGTAGAGTAGATTTGATAAGTAGATTGGAATTCATTCTGTATGATGAAGTACATGAAGCAAAGTTATTACAAAAAAATATTTTGAAATTGGAATAATCAAACTGTACAAACTCAATTGTTTAAATGAAAAAGAAGACAAGCGAAAGATGAAAACATATTTTATGTAGTTAATTGCATACTACAAAAATATGGAAATGGAATTAAATTAGACATGAAATAGAGGTGAACGAAGAGATTAAACAATACAAACATTTCCCCCTACATTATTAAAAACTCAAACTCATATATACTGTAGTTGAATGCTTTTATCGATTTTACATTTATCAGAAAACAATAAAAGCCATAAGTTGGGCTAGTCTGATATTTGAAGTATAAATAGCTTACAACTATTTTAAACCAAGTATAACATTAATTTAACAAGTATGTGATACATGTATGATGAAATAGTAGTTTTAAATGGTACATGTAGTAGTATTTTAACAAATTTTTTAGCAAAGTGTAAAGATTTGTGAATTTCTATCACCTTTCTATAAAAACACATTGTAGTTTTTCATTCAAATGAATAAAATAATAAAATGAATATTGTGTATATATAGATGATGTAAAAGCACCATCCAAATCATCCAAAGCAGCATCCAGTCCTAACATGTAAGTACATACATTGATCCTTATATGAAGGAACTCCATAACAAAATTAGGGGACTTGGTGGCCGAGTGGTCTAAACAGTTACTTCTGTAATCACTAGCCATTCAATAGTGATGTTGTGATTTTAACCCCACTTGTGTGGGTTCACTTTACTCAAATCTTAATTTAATAGAATTGTTAGTTTTCCTATTGAAGGTTTGTGGTTTTCTCCAGGTACTCTGTTCCAAGGACACAGTTATCGTTCTTTGGTTTTCGTTGTCTACGAATATAGTCCCTAGTGTGAACAGTGTTTAACTTTCATTTTTGTCGAGCCTGCAACTTTTGTTGCAGAAAGATCGACATAGGGATAGTGATCCGGCGGCGGCGGTGTTAGCTCACTTCTTTAAAGCTTTCTATTTTAGAAGGTGGAAGACCTGGATGCTTCATACTTTGTATATAGATGCCTCATGTTACGAAGTTTCCGTCAGTCACATGTCCAATGTCCTTGACCTCATTTTCATGGTTCAGTGACCACTTGAAAAAAAAGTTCAGATTTTTTGTAATGTTGAATTCTCTCTTATTATAAGTAATAGGATAACTATATTTGGTATGTGCGTACCTTGCAAGGTCCTCATACCCGTCAGACAGTTTTCACTTAACCTCGACCTCATTTCATGGCTCAGTGAACAAGGTTAAGTTTTGGTGGTCAAGTCCATATCTCAGATACTATAAGCAATAGGGCTAGTATATTAGGGGTATGTAAGGACTATAAGGTGTACATGTCCAACTGGCAGGTGTCATCTGACCTTGACCTCATTTTCATGGTTCAGTGGTTATAGTTAAGTTTTTGTGTTTTGGTCTGTTTTTCTCATACTTTATGCAATAGGTCTACTATATTTGTTGTATGGAATGATTATAAGGTGAACATGTCTAGCGGACAGATGTCATCTGACCTTGGCCTCATTTTCATGGTTCAGTGGTCAAAGTTAAGTTTTTCAGTTTTGTTTTTTTTATCTGATACTATACGCCATAGGTCAACTATATTTAGTGTATGGAAATATTTTATGATTTATATATTAGTCGTGCAGGTTTTATTTGACCTTGACCTCATTTTCACGGTTCATTGCTCAGTGTTAAGTTTTTGTGTTTTGGTCTATTTTTCTTAAACTATAAGTATTAGGTCAACTATATTTGTTTTATGGAAGCATTGTTATCTGTACATGTCAGCCTGGCATGGTTCATCTGACCTTGACCTCATTTTCATGGCTCATTGGTCTTTGTTTAGTTATCTTGGTTAATGTAACGTTTAAGTGACAGTTGTAATAAAGCTTTATACTTAGGACTATCAACATAATATCAATGATTAGTAAAGAAGGCCAGACATTTCAGTGTGTGCACTCTTGTTTATTTGATACTCTTTCCCAATTTATTTCTTGATATTTAATGCATGAAATATTAAGTAGGGGGATGAAATTACATGTTAAAAAAATTTGGGTGCTGAATCTTTGTTAAGTAGTGATTTGGTCCAGTTAAAAAAGGTTAAATTTTATTACGTCTGAATCTGTCAAACTGATTTGTACACCCCCTTAACACAGAATTGTCAATATTTTGAGTTAGAGCTGGTAGAAGTTTCTATAATTTTGATATTATTTGTCCCACTAGTAATACACTTCACTGTAAAATCATTTTGAGAAAGAGTAGGTGCAATTTTTTTAATTTGAATTTATTGTCTAAAAGAAAAGCACTATGAAATAACTGTGTTCTGGGGCCAGGCTTCCTCCACCAATAAAACCTGTCGTCACAAAATAGCCAAAAAGGGGTGTTTAAAAGTTATTTGATTAGGAATTTTCAATTTTCCTATCGAAGGTCTATGGTTCACTATGGCACTCCAGCTTCTTCCAACAATAAAAAATGACGGCCACAAAATAGCACAGTAGTTTTAAGTGGCATTAAACACCAATCAATCTATCAATAAAAGACTATATTTGTTATAACCAAATATCTGAAAAAATATTTGAATTGAAGTTCGGAGAACTTTAAAATTGTCATTCACCCCTTGTTACATATTTTTGAAAAACAATATATTTATGATTGCTATTTAGAGTTTTCTTTTAAAATTACTATTTTCTTTCAGCTTATCTGCAGAGAAAACAGTAGATCAGTTAGTGCAGGGAGACAATGATAATTCTGTGCAATCGAAGGTCAGTATTTAGTTCAAGGTCAAATGAAGATGAAACCAAATGCTATCTTTACTAAATCATTGTTTGGATCATAGAGACACACAAGAAGTTAAGGACTTCAAATTTGATTGTATAAGAAAACTTTATTTTGCTTTTATCTTTTAAAAGCTGTAAGATATTGGGATAAATCTAACAAAATCAAATGTAGTCCAAGATTTATAATTTTCAAAATGGAAAGATTTGCTTTTATATTCCTGAAATAAGTTTAAACTTGCCTTATTCTGTTTTATTTTTTATTTTGAAAGCTTTTATTACTTTAATTTTTAAGCAAATTTCGATTCAAGAAAGAATGCCAAATTTTAAAATGAATCAATTTAAAAATCTTAAGCAAAGTGTTCATGTTGGACATGTTATTGTAAGGAATATGATTTTGGGAAGCATTTTTAAGGGCTACCAATGCTAAAGTCTCTATTATGATGATGCACACACATATGATTATGACATTAAACAAGCAACAATCAATCACTAATAGCTAGTAAAGATGGCATTTCGTTTCTTCTTGATACAGTTGATCTATATTTAAATCAATCATTGAATACATTACGATCAAAATGTTCCAGATGTTTGGAGGAAGTTATCATGATCATTGCTTCTGATATTTACAATGAAAGGGAATAACAAAATATACTGCTTTTGTTGATTTTCATCATTCTGTTATTCCTGACATTTTTTCACTCTGGATTTTTTAAGTAATTTCCTTGCTTATAACTATCATTTGTTTACTATCTTGTTTCTTTTCTACAATATAAATGTGTTCATAACCTATACAAAAAAATTAAAAAAAGCAACTGACACTGGGTGTTTCTGAAAATCGAGATATCACATTAAATGTGATATATCCATGTATTGGTAATGGTATTGTCTCCGAATCAATAAAAAAAATTATGTTGTATTTACTGTTTGCAAGTTTTTGGTTCAAGCTTATTGAATGAGTTTTGTTGTTATTATTAACTAAAATCGTCATCCTTTTCATTTACAAGATATTTTATTTATATTTGAGCATGCATTTTACAAAAATATCTTAAATTGACCATAATTTTGTTTAACAAAATGAATGTTAGTGAAATCTGTAAATTTTGTTTATAACGTTGTATTTTGACTAATAAGAGTTGTATTCAATTAAGATTTGTATTTTATTTTACTTTTATAATGTAAACTAAAATAACATGTTTTATACATTTTATTTTATTATTTGGAATTATGAAAAAATACAGTTTATAACCTTAAAGACGAAACTTTTAACCTACTGGTTGATCTATGTGAATTACTAATACATATTTCTGAAAGTTTTTACCATACCTGTTTGTACTAATAAGTACTAATATGTGCTTAATTTTATTTTAGTAGTTGGTAATAGCAAACTAGAGTTGTATGAAATGAAGTCTTTTACCGATAAGTATATATGATTTCAGACATCCGACGCAGATTTTGTATTACCAGGGAGCGCTCATTGTAATAAAAAAGAAATTGTGCCTTTATCAGATGGTAATATCATGTGTTGTGTAATAAATCTTGTCTTGTAATAGGCTAGCCTTTTTCTCTGCCACAACTAACAGTCTTGTAGCACAAGTGACACTTTTGACTTTTTATATAGAAGGTATTTTATAAGAGATTTAATGCACTTTTAATTTGCGCATTTTTAATAATTGAGTAGTTAGGCATTTGAGTAGAAATAGGGTACCAGATGATTTTAAAATAGTGCATTCCAGACTGGCAATAACATTAACTTTTAATAAATCTACATAATGAAAAGACTGTTTCCTTTAAAACTGAACATTTTAAAAGCCTTCTGTACAAACTTGGACTAATACTATATTTTGGTCCCAAAGTATAACAGAAGATTTTGTTTTCAAATTCTGTTATTCTGTAATACTGTGGATTCAGTTATTTTTATGGGTACCACCAATGTTTTGTATATTGAGGAAAACTTGCATTTTTATGGATATTTGGTTATGTGTTTTTTCAATTATACATACATACTTATAGAAAATTTGTAGTTAATGGAAGATTTGAATTCACGGCTCCCCTGTTCGCAAAGAATCAACAATAAATAATATCTAATGAATAAAAGTGAATCCACTGTACATACACGCAAGTAAGAGATTTGTATAGGAAGACAAGAATATAGGATGTGTTTATAAACAATCGTTTACCGTATAAAGTAAAATATGTTTTAAAATATGTAAATAATCATAATATAATATTACAATTTATAAAATTCTGATAACATCTAAGTTTGAAAATTTGATATGGATAAAACAAGGGTATCTAGACATGTTCCACTTACATTATCGAGTATATGGTTTATTGTCCCAAAAATCCATTCATTGAAAACAATGAATATTTAAGGGGGGACTAATGAAAAGTGGTTTAACCTAAGTACTGCTCAAGACATAGCTTTATGGTCTTAGCAGATGAAAGTCGGAGAATACTATCTGGCTTTGCATAAAATTGTAATAAGCAATCCCCTTATATTGACTTATCTAAACATATCACCTAAACATAACACTTATCAGGTTTTATTTGAGAAATCCTTTATAAGAGCACCTACATATGCATGCATGATCTAAATATTCGTTGTGTGTAATTGTTTATATTGTTTACTGTGCACATTGTATCTGAGTGTTTTTGATGCATAAATAATTATTTATGGTGTTTGGACTCCTAATTAATATTCACATATGTAGTTTCCTGGATTTGCATGTTACTGTTAAAAAGAAAGTGCTACACATTGGATGTTTTTAAGTTTGACAAAAGTTGATTTTTTTTCTGAAAGAGTATCCATCTGATTATAAGTGTAATGAAAACAAACAAAAAATAAAGTACACAATTACGCCAGATATTTTAAGTTCACTGCTTTCATCAACCAAGTTTAATAAACAGTACTTTTCATTCTGTGTGTAGCATTTTTCATCTTTTTTGTTTGTAAATGTGTGTGCCTTAGATATTATTTATACAGAATATATAAACTTTTTCTGTCACCTTGATTCTCTTTGTATGTGGTATTTCAACATAATGTATACAACATTTCAATTTCAATATACCAATGTAACAGTTACTTTCATCTTGAATGAAATAATATTGAAAACTGTTTTAATAACTTCTTAAAGTAATAGATTCTTTTTTGCATGAGTATTTTATAATACTTGTCTAAACTTTCTTTGTATGATCAGATTTTTCAAATAACATTCATAATCAATTTTACTCTTTTTGTCATGAGACCATTTGCAAATAATTTACATGGTTTTTTTTTTATAAATATTCATAATGTAAATTTTTAAAACTGCATATGCAGGATTTATGAATATTCATAATGTAAATTTCTAAAATCTGGTCATGCTATATAGTTATGAATGCATTTTACTACTGACACAGGGGAAGAAAATGGAGATATAGATTCTGATGGGGAACTGCCTGATACAATGTTACCTGATGACTCACAGCATGCCTTACATTCCAATGCCTTTAAAGGTATGCAGCCATCTTGTGTGTTATGATAAACTTAATTATAATATGTTTAACAATTTCTTAAAGTAATAGATACTTTTATGCATGAGTATTTAAATATTTCAACACTTCTTTTTTTGTTGCATACTGTGGATTCATTAATATTTGTAGAGTATCAATTTTTTTGGAGTGTTGGTTAACTGAAAATTTAATAAATGTTACAGACGTACAAATTTGCTAAAAGCTTTATGCTACAAGCAGCACTCCAATTCATTAATCAAGTCTCAACGAATATACAATAGCTCCTCTGACCAGGAAATTTGGTACCTATGAAAATGACTTAATCCATTTTACTCTGTTTTATGTATTTGATAAAACTTTTAACTGGGTATAAACAAGAACTGTTACATGTAGCATGGAGTTCATTTTCTTTATCCTTAAAAAAAAAAAGATTTTAGTTACTAAAAATAGATTTATAATTTTTTAATAAGTTTATTCTGAAAATATATTTTCTGCCTTTGCATTTGTATTTGTTGTTATAAAAAGGCTGGAGGTGGGGGGTTACTGGCCTGGACTATTTTGCAACATTGTTTCCTATTGGTTAAATCTCATTTATAAACCTGTCCTTTGACAGAATAAAACAGTACCAATTAATCTATTATGTCCCCAAAAGTCACTTATCCTTGGATATCATAGCAAGACCTGCTTTTGATACTTCTATACTAAACAGTGAATAGAAATTATTAAAGATATGTTTACTTGGCCACAAAACGTTTTGAAATCCCACAGGTTCATATGAGAGGTTTTCATAAACAGCATAAAGTGTCTACTTTATCCATAATTGTCATGCAATGAAAAAAAAAGATAACATTTTGTTAGTTTTGAATATAATGAGGCTCATATAATGGCACAGTCTCTTCAAATATTAATGTGATATGTTATGACTTTTGTACAAATATTGTGTTATAAGTACGATGTAGTTTTGTTATTGTATGTTAATCAGATTTAGATGTAATGCACTTGTGTGACAATGGCTGCTATTGTTTTAAGATAATTTATCAGTTTGATATTTTTTCATTTGCTTCTTATTTCAATCATATTAACATGATAAATGACTGTTTAAAATTAGGTCATTTCTTTTATTTGAACAAAAAATACACTTTGTTGAACATCTGATTTCTTTAAAAATAGAAAATTACATTGTATGAATAAAAATCAGACAGCAAATGAATTAATTATGACTAACTTTCGACAGGATCAGATCCAGATATTATATACACCGTTATGGCTGACGTGTGATTAACAGGTAGAGATATAAGCACAACTAATTATAGTGGCTTCTTTATCATTAATGTTCAGTTTCTCAATCAACGCTTTGCATATTCAGTTTCAGTAGAGAACAAAATCAGTTGAACTACCAAAATCATTGAGTATAACATCGTGATAAAGAAGCCACTTGGTCACTGCACTTATTCTGCATTTTTCTATGGCCACTCAAATGTATTCACTACATAATTGTATAAATCTGCTATCTTCCAATAGTATTTGTTTAGATGGTCAATTTAAATGTCTTTTGAAGTTTCATACTTTTAATCTCCCAAAGGGAATGACTATTTTAAGTTGAATTGCATAGGCTACAAAGTAGGCTACATTTAGAATCCGAAATAAGATATGAAATAAAGAGAAAACATATCAGTTATAGGCCAGAAACAAAATGTTGACTGTTTCCAAACCCTAAATGTCTAACATTCAATTTCCTTTCTGTTGGAGATGGCAGATTATTATACATTTGTACTAAATATAAATCCCGATAAACTTGTATATTGACTTTGGGTTAACTTGTATATTAGACTTTGGGTAAACCTAGATATTAACTTTGGGTAAACTTATATATTTAACTTTGGTTAAACTTATATAATAACTTTGGGTAAACTTATATATTTAACTTTGGGTAAACCTAGATATTAGCTTTGAGTAAACCTTAACTTTGGGTAAACCTATACATGTATATTGAACTTTTGGTTAGCCTTAATATATTAACTTTCAGTAAACCTTTATATAAACTGTGGGTAACCTATATATTAACTGGATAAACCCCTATATAATGTAAACCTTTGGGTAAACCTTTATTTTAACCTTATGGTCAGTATTTACCAGAAAATAAAATTCTCTTTCTTCTGTCACTATATTCACAGTATGCATGACTGTATTTTACAACTTTTTATATTAAATTGTGAAAAATTTCCTTTTCCTTAGATTTGATGGAAGCCACAAACAGAATATATTTGAATTCAATGCAGTTGTTATCTCATTTTGTAATATAAAATTAATAGAGGAAAAAAGTTTTATGGCCAAGAAACATTCTTGTGAATAATTTTTCATAGAATTGCATGTATGTGTATGTTGAGGTATGTTGAGACAGTTTTCACGTAGACATTATGAACTGTGTAATTAATGTGTTAAGAATATGTACATCAAGCTTTAATATCATGTATAGAAAAATTTCAACCCAACTTTATAATTGAAACTTGTTTTTGTATGTAGCATGTACTGGTTGCAGTTATATTTATTTGTGCATTGTATGTTTTTTTTTCTTAATGTTAAGTTTGCAAAATGAAAATAGACATTTTTGGTATTGAATTAATTAATAACCATAATTGTGTTTAAATGTATTCTAGGTTACTAACAATTGTGATTTTGTCGTAACTTGTTTCTTTGAACTGATTTTAGCATATTACATTTAGTTGAATATTGATTTTGCTCTTTAATAGTCTTAGCATTATAGTACTGATATGGCATCTTGTCTTCTTTACAGTTCAACTAGAGTATTATGGGTACTTATAGTGTAAGTTCAACCTACCCTCCTCTATAAACACCCTCACTATAGTTCCTTTTCATGTAAGCCCAGTTCCTTATATTTTACTAACTTTATCAAATTTTATATTTTATGTATATTTGCAAAGTAAACAAGTTCAAAACTTAAATTTTTTTTTTTTTACAGCTCTTCTATAAAAGCATGATCAACTTTCTTGCTAATTTTGTTTGGATTTTTGTAAACAACAGGTAGATAGTCTGTTTTAGTCTGTTTACTATATACTGGAATTTTATTGGACAATATACATTAACTTCATTTCATGTCAATTTCTATTATCCAATCAAAACCCAGTATATACAAAACAGACTGAAACTTCGCCTACCTATTGTTTGCAAACATCTAAGCAAACATAGCAAGCAAAGTTTTGTGTTTCATGCTTTTATAGAAGAGCTGTAATCAACTGCACAATATTATTTTGGCCTACATGATTTGGGAGGGTGATTTCAAATCTAGCCTGAAAAGGAACTATTTGTTTGTAGCACAGCTTTTGTATTGGAGTACAGTGAAGTAAACAAAAGCTGATGATATTTGTAACCCTAATATACTTGTTTGTTTGGAATTATTTGGAGAGGGAATGCAAAAACAAAAGAGTTATTGAACAAATATTTACATTCAAAATACTTTATTTTGCTTATAAAAAATGGGTTGGGTACCAGTTTGTTTTATGTCATGGATCACTAAAATTGAAGTACGAATAATTTTATACCATTATTCTAAGTCTGAATTCATAAATATAAGCACAGTTTAGTAAATGCCATCTATCATAGACAATCCAGTTTTTTGGGGTTTTAGATATCATCTGATTTGTATTTCTAATGGTTATATTGTTCGGGTTGGGTATACAAATATGGACATTTATTTTAAATGCAGTCACTGAATCTTTAACATACAACCAGGTATTTATATTACACAAAAGTCAGTGTTTGAAGGAAATAACACTGATATAGTTAAGTTTCATGTCTTAGGCACAGTAATTAACAAAGTCTAGATCTGTTATACTCTTTTGAATCCACATTTATGACAATAGATATAGTTTGACTGCACTTTTCTGACTCATATGCACATAACTTTTCCCAAATACCTGTAGTATTGTTAAAGATTGAGTGACTGCCAAATTCTGGTTATATAACTGACAGTAAGTTATAATTACAGGTAAGCTGCCCAGGTGATGGGACAGGTAAACTAATGCATGGTGTGTTTATTGTTGTTATCTGGTCAGTTGTTGGTCAAACATTCATAAAACATTCAATATTGGAATAATCTATGAAGTGGTCGATCTAATTATAAAGAAATAACACATAAATGAATTAAACAATACAAAACACATGTTTTAATTTGAGAAAATATACAGAAATGTAAATGAGTCATTAATTTTGATTTGCTAATTTAGAATTAAGAGTGACAGTATGCATCAAACTTAAGTCTCTCAAAGAAGAAAATTGTTGTTTTCATACATATCTCCAAAAAAAATTTCAACAATGAAAATGGGGAATTTGTCAAAGAGACAGCAACCTGACCAAAAAGCAGAAAACAGCTGAAGACCACCAAAGAGTTTTCATAAGATTTCAACACAGAGAGAAAATCATGCACCCCGATGCTAGAATTACTACTTATTTTACAAATTAGATGAAGTCTTTCATTATCCTTAATAAAAAAAAAATTATTTTGAGCTCTTTACGCTTTTAATATTTATTGTAAAAACACTTATATTTGTGTCACCTGGCTGGTAAGGGAGATGATGTCTAATAATATAATGATATTTTGTATAGTGAATGTTTCCAACATCTGTTTTAATACTATTTCAGATAACTGTTGTATATATATAAACCTACACATGCAATTAAATTTTGTTTATCATGCAATTATAGTATTTTATTTATTGTAATTTTGACTGTCACTTTGTTAGGGTGATGTGTCTACTCAATTACACAAACAAGTAAACAAAATACCAAAGGAAATTTTTATATTCTATACATGTACTAGATTGTCAATCATAATTTAAGCATTATTTTCTAGAAAAATTGATTGCTCAAAGTTGATAGTTTTAAAGCTGACATTTGACATTGAAACAAGTTTAATACAAAAAATCATAGAAATATATATTAACAGACGTTGTTGTTTTATATTTTAAACTATCAATTTAATTTATAACATTACTCAAAGCTTGTACATTTACAGGTTTTCTTAATGTTGTAACTATGGTTGTCTTGCATGATTTGATCTTATTCTTTATTTATTTCTTCAAACCAAACAATTTTCACCCTAACTTATTTTCTTAACTGTGTGATATATACACTCTCCAATTTAACCTGTTAATTTTGTTGTGTACTGAGCTTTTGGTCCTAATAAATTAGAATGTTATATGTGTCGTCACTTGCTTATATAACAAGCATCTTTAGCGGGTTAATCTTACAATATAAGAAAAACTTCATTACTTGCATTTTTCATTTGTTCTTGTTTTGCATTTAACTTTTTTTATTGTACTTCCTTTCCTCTTTAATGCATAACAATTAAAAACAATTGGAGACATTTTTATTAAAAAGAGATGGTTATAAAAAAATTAAATATATTTTTTTTTTGCATATTTTCAGGAGAAAGTAGTATGGTATTGAACAGCAATCATGGACATCATTTTGTTAGACCGCCTGAACTTGTTAAACGTTCCCCACCTCAACAACTCAAGATACAGCCTGCCACCATACAACCTTTAACACTGGAAAAGAAGAAAATAAATCTTCCAACAATTACTGTTATAGAAAGTAGTCCTATCAGAGAGTACCCGCCACAACATAACTTTGCAGCCACACTTGCCCAAACAACAACGCAATCCAATCCTACTCATGCCTTGTCAGAAAGCCATCCATTGCCAATGGCTTCTCATGATTCACCAATAATATCTAATACTGAAACCCCGACTATCCAGGCATTGATAAAAGCAACTAAAGCTACATTCTCCGTTGAACAGTTCAAATCTCAGCCCTCACTCTCTGCGCAAACAGATACAGATGCATTGACCGTGGAAAAGCCGATTATTTTACCACAGCTTGATGTTGAAAAACCTGATGATGAAGACTCAAATAATAATGCTCCCACAAAGCCAAAACCTTCAGACTTACCTCCCTTAAACACATTGACAATCACTTGTCCTTCATCACCACTACTTCAACGACATGCTTTAATGCAAGCTCAGAAAGAGGCTGGGAATATATCACCTCCCATCCTTCGTAGAAATACATCCACTAAACGATCACCACCTTTATTTAGAACTTCCCTGACTGACATTGGGAATAAGTCAAGAGATGCAGACGGCCATATGGGTAGTTTATCTCCTAAGATGTCACGAAGATTCTCAGGACAGGGAGGTTCTTTGTCTGGTTTATGGACAAGATCTTCTTCCTCACTAGATAGTAAAGAAGGGAGTATTTCTCCTCTTCTCTCTGTTCATACGAATACATCAGATAAAACTGAGGAAACTGCAAGTGCCGATATGGAAATAGACGAAAAGAATACATTAGATTTGGATATGACAGTAAGATCAGGTATGTTTGATACCATGAATGTGAAAAAAACAGAAATGAAAAAAAATGTGACCTTTTCTTTAGATTTAGATACACAGTCATTATCATCTGATATTTCAAGTAAAGATGATGATGACATTCATATTGATATGTCCATACAGTCTGCTGTACCTACTGTCAGGACTAAATCTGCTCAAAACAAAGCAGAGCAATCAAAGCCTGTAGTGAAAGAACGTAAAAAGAAAGGCCCATTAGGTATAGTGATGGGCAAAGCTGCAATAGCTGCGAGGGCAGTTAGTAGTGGTGCTCATCGATCATTAAGCTCTCCCTCCGTCTCGTCTAGTCCCAAACAGCCTGTTACATCTACTAAATCTGATCCAAAACCTGAGCGTAAACATTCTCATAGTCAGTGTGTGATGGGGACAAGTGCAGCACATAGCAATAGGACCGGGCATATTTCTTGTGCAACATGTGGAAGGCGGAGAGCTGCTTCACAAAGTAATGTAGCTTCAGAACCACCAACTAAACAACAGGCTAAAGGAAAACAAGCACCTGTTAGGAAAATATCGACAGAATCGTATCCACGTAAAACTACAGATACAACTACTTTATCTAAATCTGCTAGTACGCGTGAGTCATCTGATAAAAGTGGACAGAAGACAAGTAAGAAGTCTAAGACAGAAAGAAGACCTTTCTTTGTTTAAGGATTTTTATTTTGTTTTGTTTGTAAGGCAATTCTTTACTTTCTTTTCATATAAATGACCTTGTAAACCTTAGCTGTAAGGTTGGTTGCTTACCGGTAATACTTATTTAAAAAATGCAATAATCTTTTTTTTTCCTATGGATTTTGTTTTAGTTAGTTTATTATGATTTAAAGGACCAAATTATGTGGCAATTTTCATTTAATGTGTTGTGAAGACAATGAATGTTTTGGTTTCTTTTGAACAAACCATATGATAAAACCATTTGACAAGTCCATTTTATTTTAACAAAAGTTACATGATTTGACACAAAAGTGTTTTGGTCATATTATGCATTTAAGAAAAACTTGTTGGTGCGTATTTATGTTTGTTTGTTTTTCCCTGCCCTTGACATTTGTGCAATATATATGTTAATTTCCAGCAATAATATCATTGTTGTTATATACAGAAAGTGTACATTTATACAGAAAGTGTACATAGTTATTATAAAATATTTATTATAAGGATGTATCATAATTGTATATAGTAGGTTTTAGTAAATTAGTAGATCAGATCAAATTAAAAGGTTTGATATGTATTATAATAATGAAACAAAAATCAGTATTTATATATTTAGCCTCAAATCGATCATAATTTTGCAGTATGAGGGAGTGTCTTTTTAATTTCATTCGACAATGTATTGAATTTTAATTGAACTTTTTTTTATGAGTGCAAGAAGATTTCATTTTGACGGTAAAATTCAAAATCACACGTCAAGTTCTCTCTGTCTCCTTATGTTAAATCACATAAATAAAGGCATTTTAAGGAACATATATCTAATTACAAAATTCTAGAAGTGTACTCAGAGCTTTTGCTTTTAAAGAATTCCAATACTACTTGAAAAAAGCATGAAAAGCTTTTGAAATATTTCATAAATGTTACAAACTCATGTTTGCATTTTTTTTAAACACATATTCTTCAGCATTAAAGACTTATGCAGTAACAGATGAGGAATCATTTTTTTTCTAGATACATGTATTTAGTATTTTATATATACAGGTTGCATTATAATAAACCATTCATTTAGTTGGGTGGGTAGGGTAACTGGAACCACACATATACTTTTATTTGGCCCAAGAGGGAAAAAAAATGTTTGAGGAATGACTGTAATATTTTTTCTGTCTATGAAGAAATAACATAAAAAATGTGGTGCACACTGAATAACGCGTGTAGCGGGTTATTGACAGTGTGCACCACATTTTTTATGTTATTTCGAATAGACTGACAAAATATTACAGTTATTTCTTATAATTTAATTCTAAATACCATTTTAAACCGGAGTAAATCATGAAAAAACGTTACGGTCACATGACAAAATTATGTCTATGGGCTGATAAACAAAATGATGTCAGCCAATCAGAAGACATATTACATCCAAAATTAAATTATTATGAATTATTCAGAATAAAGAAAACATAAATCAAACAACTGTTTTCATGGTTATAGTTTTATTGTTTTCTCAGTTATGAATTGAACAGTATAAACATATATAACATAAAGGAAATATAGCATTGCTGCGACGCAACAAAGGACGATGAAAAAATAGTTCGTTTTTTAAAGCCAAATGTGATGCTATCCAAAATTTCTGGGGAGAACACTGGATTTATTAAGGTTTTGTTTTTCCATTTTTTATTGAAATATTTTTCTGTAGAGATCTGCCACATGATGTTTATAGATTATCGTTGATCATCTCAATGATTGATGGAGTTGAGATGACCAATGATAATCTGTTATCGCTATTTTTCCTATGAGGACGTTGTTCATTTCATGTCAATTTCGTTAGCAACGCCACATGCCTCCTTAGTTTCTAGTGATAATTTTCCATCTCAAGCGAGTAGCATGATATGAAAAATATCACAAAAAAAGATCAAAGGAAAAATGCACAAAATAGCGATAAGTATGTTTATCTTTATTTTATGATATTGTGATATTGCACATGATTTCATACATTTAGGTTTTTAGAGGTAATGTTTTAAAATTTTATATAATCTGGCGGTTCTGGCCCCAAATTGTACTTTCTCTTTTTGTTTAAATATGATCTATGATGATGATGATTTTTTTGGTATGCAGGTCAGGGGGTAAGCAGGTAAATACCTGAATTACATTGGTAAACTTGCGTTAAGTAATAAATCTAATCATAATAATATAACTGTCCTTTGTTTAAGTTCTGATCCCTAATATGCAATTAATGAATATACTGTACAAGATTTATGACTAGAATTCTGTATAATATATGATTGTGATAGCTTTAAGTGACATAACGTAGATTTTATTGATATATCTAGTCACTCTTTCTCAGGTTATATGTATTTCTCTGTTCTTGTAGATCTGTTGTCTATTTACAGTGACTTTGTTTTGTTATAAGATCTGATACATTTAAAGAATTCCTCAGTTTCTAATGACGTATTTACTCATTCTTGTCATGTTTTGTAACTTTGTTTTGTTCTTAAAATTTGTCAAGTGTTGATATATTTGTTCAAATTACACAGATAATGATCAGTTTATCAGTTTTCAGAAAATTTGTGATTATCATTACATGTAACAATGATTTTTTCATACTTCAACTTAATGTGTTTCTGGTTTCAGAAAGGGTTGTAAATATCCTCTAGTAGTATAAAATTTATAGAACTAATTAATTACATGTATATGCTATTAAAAGTTAAGAATTCTTTTCCCAAAAAAGCTATTTTGATTGCTTTGCTTGCATCATATTTCAAAATATTTTTCAGTGAGATAAAACATTGAATAACAAGTGCCATGGGGTTTTGTAATTTTAGAACTCTGTCAATAATATCTTCTTATATGAATCAGTCATTCAAACATCAATTAGTATGTTCATAATTACTTTTTTTATAAAATAAATTGCACATATAATGGTTTCTATTTTGCTAATATAAATTAATAGTACAAAATTTTGATTTCACTAAAAGACAATCATCTTCTAAACTGTGTAATGACTAAATTAAAGATTTCTTTTGTCATAAAGTAGTATTAGATAATGTGCCATAAATTATATCATAGAATATTTATAGAATTACTTAATGGCCATATTATTTATTTGATTTTGTAATGGATGATAGATTTAAAACAATTATATATTGATATTTGGTAAAACTTATTAAATACAATACTTTCGATTCATTATAATTCATTAGATACCAATTTAAGTGGATTTTGTGGGTATATAAGAAGCATGAAATTAAATCTTAAATAAAGACAAGTTTCATATACGCTCGTATGCAGATTTTGGCAAACCTGAAAATTAAATATCCACGAGCATGTAAGTTGTCCTTAATCCAGGGAAATTGGTACTTACGAAAATATTAAAATGAATCCACAGTATTAGTCATAAATTACTGGGTTTAAGTAGAAAATCCTAAAATATTTTATCGCTGAAACATAGTTTCCCAGGTTGTATTACTGCTTTGCTTTAAAGGTTGTCTGGGAATTAATAGGTTGTAAATCAGAAAACTAGTAGGTTGACGCATTGTATCCCTTCTATGTTTAATGTGATGTGTATGTTATTTCTCAGAATGTCATAATATATGTAGTTTTATATACTCAAAACAATTTACAACTATAACAATGTTTAGATAACTGTATGTCAGAATTTCTTTTGATTTTACAGTCCAAATAAATGAATAATCGTATACTTTTTTGTCATCTAGTCAAGCCTTGATTATATTTTTCCCTTGGCCTTATAAACAAACCAAATACTTATATATCTTTTCCCTGTATAAATTGGTACCCAACACCTTAACTAAAATTAATTTGGCTCGTTTAAATTTCATACAATTTTGACAAAGTATTTACTATGACTTTTCGACCAAAATATAAAAATTTTGAAACATTTGAACCAACCAATTTATCTGAAAAATTACACTGGTTACATAGCAGTTTGACAAACACTAATTTTGATCATTGGGATGCTTAATATTCCCTTTACAACACAACGTAATTTAAACGTTTAGCTGATTTTATCTCCCTGTAGTGTTAGGTACCACCTTAACTAAAATGTTTGTATGAAGGTTATTCACCTTTTTAACTGGTAATTTTCACCTGAACCTGATATCATCACACTCAAAAGTCAGGGTGAGAATAAAAATAAAGAGACTTTGTATGATTGATAATTCAACCATTTTTGACAAGAAACCAACGAATGAGGATTTAACAAACTACATGAAAACTTACATCCTTCAACAATGAGCAAAACTCATTCCAGAAATAAAGCTATTAAATAACAAAATGTGAAACAATTCAAGAAAAGGTAATTTTCTGATTTTCACAATAATGGAAGATTGCAACTAACAATACATTTTGTACCACTAAATTATAGGTTACTGAATAAATATCCAAACAAACTTTATCATATTAACATGGAAGTTGGTATCTTGTTGGATCTTCATATGCAAATATTATTAATGTATAGAGTGTACAAACATCAAATATAACACCAGAAAAAAAGTTCAAATTTATATGACCGACCATGCAAGGGGTTGTATAGCCATTTAGGGTGGTAAAAATTCCAATCATCAAATTAATATTATGAACTTCTGTGATTCCCTGTTTTCCAGTTACTAGCATAATAGCCTCAATCCAGGAGACAGGAAATATTATACCAGCTCAACAGAAAGTTCTAGTTACTTTTGAAGGTATATCATTTATGAGAGATTTCATAAATGATATGAAATTTCTGTTTTCAAGTTACCGGTAATATGAATAAAAAAAGAAGACAAATTCTCTTAAAAGAAAATTAAAGAAAAAAATGGAAAACTCTAAGGTGTACAGTTTATTGTACAAAATCAGTTAAAGCATCATTACAATTATGTCAAATACATTGTAAATTTTTATGGCACTTTAATCAAATACAAAACATATGCTGTAGTTATCAAAATCGTACAATACATTTAAATATAAAATACATGTATTTAAAATTAATACACCACATTCTGACTAAACATCTTGTAAAAAAAAAAAAAATTTTAGCAATTGTAGGATTTCAATACAGTATTACTATATTTATTTGATAAACAAATAATTTAATTTGAAAATTATTAGATTTAAAGCAGACATGTTTTCAAATGATTTATAGAACACAGTTTAAAATTCGAACCTATTCATTTTTCCCTAATTTCGAAATTTGTTCAGGATTTTGTAAACTATATCCTGCATAGTTGAGTATTAATCAGACATCTGATCAAATGATACAATACGAATGAGGCCATCTAACTTAAAGCATTGATACTACATGTTTTACATAATTAGCTATAGCTCATTAAAAGAATATATGTTCTTTTTTATTATATATAAAACAAATAAGTGTCTACTAGTATCATGTTATTTAGTCTGAGATTTATAAAACTATGATTTATGCAGTTGTACAAAGTATATATGAATCCTAGGAATATTACTAGCTAGACTTAAAATTGTATGACTGAGGACTGTAAAACTTGAATGGATTTCCATCGAATAAGAAATTTCTGTCGAATCATTCTTGTTACTTTAGAAAATTTCTTTACGTACCATATAATAAAACATTTTAGAAAAATCGTAAAAACTACACAGACTATCATGCAAGTACAATATGAAAAAGTATGTAGGAATTTGGCATGCATTTATTAAAATACATGTATATAAACAGACCAACTACAAATATTACATTGTGTATTGCAAATCAAAAATTATTCTGAAATACACTAGCAAATATAAAGTATGTTCCAAGTAGGGACTAGAACAGTATTTGAAATTTGTGAGGTAGCAATAGAAGATCTTTGCATAGATATCAGTTTTACAACATTCAAAACAAAACTAGACATCTATATAAAACTGGCAAGACTTACATTCAAAACATCAAGATATAAAAATATAAGCCAAATTTACCCTAAGAGTCTGAGCTGTGCCAGATAGAAATCGTCCTTATTCAAGTTGAAGTATACACATGTACATGTTTAAGACTTTGATTGGTTATGGACCGACTAAATAGGATAAACAGATGAATTTGATCCGTTTTGTAGGAGTTCTTGCTGCATTGAAGACCCATTGGTGGTCTTCGGCTATTGTCTTCTCTATGGTCAGGTTGTTGTCTCTTTGACACATTCCCCATTTCCATTCTCAATTTTATTTTTATATAATCTCAATTTCCCAAAAGTTGAAGACTTTGCATTAAGATTTTTTCAACCCAAAACAAATAAATAGATGTATTGATAATGGCAGTTATTCATTTGCATAAGGCATTTCTATCAGACGCAGCTCATTGTTATTAAAAATACAAAGATGCAGAATCGAAATTTCATTCACATCTTATGAATTTGACTTCTGAAACTTATTCATACTCTACTGATAAACTACTGCTGATTAAACTGTCATAACATCACAAGCACAGCATATACGATCCTTAAGACAGTAAAGAGCAGACTAATTTTTCCATTCACATCCATAATCAAAAATGTACATGAGAATATAAAGAAATTTTACATCAAAGAACAATTTGGCCCTTTAATTTCATCAAAATACAAACGTTACTAATGTCATTCCTAACCACATTTTTGTTAGCACCAAAAGAAAGGCTTTTCAGAAAATGTGAAGCTTAGCCAAGCATTTACTTCTGATGTAATGAGAAAGAATTGTCGGACATTTAAATCCAAATGGCTCGCAGAAAGAACATTTCGGTTATTATGATTTATAAAAAAGTACAAATGTTATCCAAAGTAATTATGGTAAATGAATAAATTAACACAAAATGCCTTTACTTAAATATCATTTTGTGCAAATGCTATGCTCTATATTATATTTTAGCAACTGTTTATTATTTAGACTAAGATTTTGCATATTTTAAGTCATTTACAGTAACTTTTAACATGTTCCTGTAATTGCATGGCTGTAAAACTTGTGAAAACAACATAAAAATATATTATTAAAATATGTACATTCTGCATTTAATTCACTAAATCTGAGACAGTTTAAAATATATTTGAATTTAGGGCCAATTTGCAATTTTAGCCCCAAATTTTTTTTTGGCCTGCAAGATATATTGTAAAAATAATTAATGTTGCCTTGTTAGGTTTTTCTATGGATCTTTTAAATATAAGGATAAATCTATCAAGACATTATTGCGTATAAATTGATGCCCTATAAAAACTGTACAAATCAACACCACAAATACAAAAAATATTGCACAAAATGTAAAATACTGTCACAACACTGATTGCTACAATTGTTTTATATCAACTCGCAACAGAAAGTATAAAAGATACTGTAAATTTAGAAAATATTGTTATTATCAAACAATTGATGCAAATGAAAGTTTTTAAAATAGCAATTTCAAAAAATACTTTCAAAATTTTAAAACATGCAAGTTTTTATTTTTGAGACACTTATAGCCACAATTTTCACAATAAAAAAAAAACTCGGGGAAAATTTCTGAAATTAGTTATGATTATAGGATTATAATGTATTCCTTTATATACCAAAATACAAGATAAAAACTCTATTTGGAAAAAATGTTCTTAAAAAAATAACTTGTACATGTATTATCAACTATGAATAGCTTCATTGACAAAATCTGACATTTCTTCATAATTTGGATATCCTTTGATCATAAAAATCAACAGATAGGACAAACTCATCCATTAGAGACTCTGCTAGTAGTTAGTAGTAAGTATGGATAGCTTCACTGACATAGTCAGACATGGCAGCTCCTATGGTAGATGCTGCTTGCAACATTTCATCATTGGCTGTTGTAGAATAAGCTGAAATTATAAATTAATGCTTGAATATAAGGGCTGAGCAAACTTTTGATATTGTCAAATATGAAATTATGAATGTGAAAAATCTAGTTTGATATTATTTTTGGTTTGATCATTAATTTGTAATCATAACTACCAAACCTAATGGCAAATTTGATATTGTCTTACTGTGTTAAGAATTAATCTTTGTCATAATATTCAACCAATGCTTAAATCTCAAATTTAAAATACATTTGTATCAGAATAAAACAGATTGTTTTACAGATTGTTTTGAGTAAAACAATATCTAAGAAACCTGTTTCATTTCCTGAAAAAATTATACATATGTAAAATAGGTTAGTTTGGGAAACAGGTATCATTTTATATTGGTCTGAGAAACCTGTTTTCCATTTTCTGTATAAATTATAAATATGTAAAATAGGTTAGTTTGGGAAACAGGTATCATTTTATGTTTAAGCAATACTCCACTAAGAGATGTTTCTTTGGGAAACATGTCCGTTTTTCTATACCAACAATACCTAAGATGGGTTGCTTTGTAAAACCTACCCCATTTTCTGTAAGAACAATACAAAATACGTGTTTCATTTTCTAAATGAACAATACCTGAGTAAGAAAGGTTGCTTGGGAAAACCTGCTCCATTTTGTGAACAAGGTTATCCATCTCTGCTTCCTCATCAATGTAAGCTCTACTGTGTGCATAGCTTGGTAATGTGAAATGTGACGGACTAACATCTATGTAATCTAAACTATCGTAAGACATTCTATTTCTGCTGTCACTACATGGTTCTGTCACGAAACTGTCTGAGTATCGATGTATTGCAGATATCTTTGATCTAGATAATTTCTCTGGATCATCAGGAGACGAAAGTGGACTATATCTGTAAAATTTGGGAAAAATAAACAAGAGGCTCTCAAGAGCCGGAATTGCTCAACTGGTAAACAATGCCTTCGGCCATGTTTTTTGACGAAATAGAAAATAAAACACAAACTTTATTTTATACACCCTACTGATCATTCAAATGAAGTTTGGTTGAATTTGGTTGAGTAGTTTTAGAGGAGAAGATTTTTTAAAGTTAGCAAATATGATGAACAAATTGTGAAAAATTGTCATTAAAGGACAATAACCCCTTAAGGGGTCAATTGACAATTTTGGTCATATTAACTTATTTGTAGATCTTACTTTGCTGATCATTTTTGCTGTTTACAGTTTATCTTTATCTATAATAATATTCAAGATAATGACCAAAAACTGCAAAATTTCCTTAAAATTACCAATTAAGTGGCAGCAACCCAATAATGGGTTGTTTGATTCATCTGAAAATTTCAGGGCTGATAGATCTTGACCTAATGAACATTTTTATCACTGTCAGATTTGCTTTAAATGCTTTAGTTTTTGAGATATAAGCCAAAAACTGCATTTGACCCCTATGTTCTATTTTAAGTAACAGCAGCCATTTTGGTTGGTTGGCCAGGTCACCGGACACAATTTTCAAACTAGATACCCCAATGATGGTTGTGGCCAAGTTTAGTTCAATTTGGCCCAGTAGTTTCAGAGGAGAAAATTTTTGTAAAAGATAACTAAGATTTATGAAAAATGGTTAAAATTTGACTATAAAGGGCAATAACTCCTAAAGGGGTCAACTGACCATTTCAGTCATGTTGACTTATTTTTAGGTCTTACTTTGCTGAACATTTTTGCTGTTTACAGTTCATCTCTACCTATAATAATATTCATGATAATAACCAAAAACAGCAAAATTTCCTTAAAATTTCCAATACAGGGGCAGCAACCCAACAACGTTTGTCCGATTCATCTGAAAATTTCAGGGCAGATAGATCTTGACCTGATAATCAATTTTACGCCTGTCAGATTTGCTCTAAATACTTCGATTTTTGAGTTAAAAGCCAAAAACTGCATTTGACCCCTATGTTCTATTTTTAGCAATGGCGACCATGTTTGTTGATAGATCAAAACTTCGGATACAATTTATAAACTAGATACCCTAAGGAACATACAGTTAAAGTTTGGAAGTATTTGGCCGAGTAGTTTCAGAGGAGAAGATTCTTGAAATAGTTTACGACGACAGACGACGACGGACGCCAAGTGAAGGCATAAGCTCACTTGGCCCTTCGGGCCATGTGAGCTAAAAATGTCATCTAAAATTATCATTTAATACAGCTTAGTGCTTTTTACTGGTTTTTACCTGGGAAACACATTCCAAATGCTGTTCTGTTTTTTTTCATTTTGGTGTAGGAATAATTGAATGTTAATTGATTGATTATGGTGTTAAATCCACTTTTATCTTAATTTTATATTTTGTGATGGCCAATATAAATACACCTTATCACCATTTGTCAGCCATTATAGGACATAACAAAGGATCCTGTCAAATTTTGACATGATAATACAAAATATCTGACAACCCAATGGAAAAGTGATTGTTGTACGTCAAAGCTTCAACCGGCACAGATTTCCAAATAGCAATAAGGTGTATTGGTGGATGAAACTCGGGTGCTTGAGATAACTTCCAACCTAAGGCAGTAGACCGAAACGACACATTACCCTGAAGATTCTGAAATAGTTCAGTTAATTATTCCATTAACTTTTTGAAGCACCCAATATTATATATAACCTTCTTTACTCTCATTATGTAATGGTATAAAAATAGTTTGTTTTAAGGAATGACAGGAAATGAAGGAAAACTTAATCAACTTACTGTGGCGTATGGCTGCGATGTCGAAGATAAACATGAGAGATTTCAGGCTTAATTGGACTTGGTTTAGCACGCTCATGACATTTTAAACCAACAGAATAAGTATTCTCTAATGGTGTCAATGGAAGACTCTGAAATAATAAAACATGATTATTTACCTTTCAAAAATCTTTACTATGTTTTTGTGAAACAAGAATGTGTCAATAGTACCATGCCCCACTCACACTATCAATTTCTATATTCACAGGACCTTAAAATTTGGGTCAAAACTCTAATTTGGCATGAAAATTAGAAAGATTATATCATAGGGAACATGAGTACTAAGTTTCAAGTTGATTGGACTCCAACTTATCAAACACTATCTTGACCAAAAGCTTTAACCCATAGCGGGACAGACAGAAGAAAGGACAAACAGAATGATGCACAGACCTAAAAACATAATGCCTTTAGATAGTGCATAAAAACTATAATTTACAATATATATTTCAAAGTTATCCTTACATACCTTTTTTCTTGGTTCACCACCTGACAAGTTACTCTCTGTATCAGAAGATTCTCGAAATTCTGACAACTGTTGATGCAACTGTCTGAAAATAAAAATTTCTCTGTTTATTTTAAGAAAAACAAGAATATGTCCATAGTACACGGATGCTCCACTCGCACTTTCAATTTCTATGTTTAGTGGACCATGAAATTGGTGTAAAAACTCTAATTTGGCATTTAAATTAAAAAGATAATATCATAGGGAACATGTATACTAAGTTTCCAGTTGATTGGACTTCAACTTCATCAAAAACTACCTTAACCAAAAACTTTAACCTGAAGCGGGATGAACGGACGAACAGACGAACGGAAGCACAGACGAATGGACCAGAAAACATAATGCCCCTCTTCTATCGTAGGTGGGGCATAAAAAACATTGATATTTTGTCAGTAGTATACATTATGAAGAAAACATTAAATAATCAGGGATTATAAATAAACAATAGTAATAAATCTGAATCTTTTGACCAGTTTAGGAATTATATAAATTCCTGGTGTGGGGGTCAAAAATGCTACTGCAGTTCATGTCGTTTCCACCCAGTGCTGTCTCAAAGCTGAAATTTCTTTCTTTCTTTTTATAATGGCCTTTTGCTCTGGTTTTGATGCATTTTTTTTTAATATATCTGCCATTAAATGCTAGTGCTTATATTTATTTATTTATTGTTTTTATGCTTTTAGTCTGTTATAGTTTATGATCTTCAAGTGATTTGCTGATTCCCCCATTTCAATGCATATAGAGGCGCTTGCCACATGAACTTTGACTCTGGAGGCTCACAAATCAAATAGATTTGCTTTCATTATATTGCATGTTTTTTCAGTTTTATTTGGTAGTATTTGCATGATGCTGCATGATTTTTTAAGTGATAGTCGGTTAAAGAGCTCACCAGAGCTCATGTTTTCTCTGTTATTATGTATATATATGCCGACTCTAAATAAAATTTACTTACTTACTTATAACTGAAGACTTTTTTTTTAAGGATTACATTCTCGGGTTCATGGTAATTCCATAATTCTAAGGTGCAAATCAAGTTACAAGTGAAAGAATGCAAACATTCTCTTATGGTTATGGACTGCTGTCTATTTTCTGCATAAAGAGATATTTCTCGTAATCAAACCAAACCAAGTGATTTTCTTTTTATACAATACCTGTTTTCATCCTCTAGCTGTTTGATAAATTTTTCCAATTCCTTTCGTTGTTGTATCAATGAATCTGAATCTTCTGTTTTTGTATCAGAGATTCTTCTCTTTTTATCTTCTGCATGAACTAGCACAGTAAAAGTCATGTTTTCCTAGAAATATAAACATGTCATAGAATTATTAATTACCCTTTATCTGAACAAGAGATCTCTCAAATTTACCAAGAAATAAATACTTCTTTAACTATAAATCAAATACACTAAACTGAAGTATGACTTTGAATACAACTAGTGCATAGGAAGTGGATGGCTTAACTGTATGTTATAACCATTAAAGTATCTTTTCTGCAGGATACATATGACTTCCTTGTGAGTTCTAGCATACTGTGGATTCATTATTATTCGTTGGGTACCAATTTTCGTGGGTTTGGTGAGAACAGGTAAACCACAAATTCAAATGTTCAACGAATTATAAATCTCTTATAGTTTTTATATGCAGAGATTGGAAAAAAAATGGCCCATGGACCCCAGTTTTTTGGAAATTTCGTTGACCCAGAAGTCTAAGTTTTAAGAAAAATCTTTGTCAAACATTTACCTTGTTCTCATCATTTGGTGTAACAACTTCTTCTGTCAAGTCATATGTACTTGGATGTTTTTCTGCTTGAGTGAGTTTGTGAGCATTGTCCGTCATGGCTGAGTGAATATTAGGCACAGGAGGTTCAATTCTATTGTTCCTTTAAAAAACATAAGAAACATAAATTTTCAGTCTTCTATTTAAAAGAGTTACAAAATATGTTCTATTATATTCTTGTGACAGAAATGTTTGAATTATCATTTTTTTTTCTGAATGTGTTGCAATATGACTAAAGAATAGTTTAAAATTAGGATGAAGACTAAAAGATGTCAGAACTAAGCTTCAGAAATCCATAATCACTTTTTAAAAAATATCCCCAAAGTAACATGAAAACTAATAGTAGAAAAAATGAACTGAATTTTTTTCTCAATAATATTGATTTTGAGATTACATTGGATATAACTTATTTTTGTGGGTCTCAATTTTTCGTGGATTGAAAAATGTATAAATTTTTTTTCAAATTCAAAGTAAAATTATTTGAAGTTATAAATGATGATTTTACTACATCATAAAACTGCCTTATATACCTTGTATGTAAGTAATTATTACTTTTGTTTAGTAAGCAATACAACTCATGGAATATATACATTTAACAAATATTCACAGTACAAGAAATCACAAAAGCATGGAATGTATACAAATATAAAGAACTTACCATGTATGAGGGTGGTACTGGTTTTCTGACATGATAGGCAAATACTTTAGTTTAGACTTCTGTCTGTATTTCTTGCTCAAATTGTTACGTACTGTTGTCAAAAATGCTTTTGTGTCCTCTTTTGTGGTTGTCTACAGTATATAAATGTAATTAATACACGAAAAAAAAAATCTTGACCTTAAAATACAAATAAATTATATGAAGTAAACTTATTGTAACAGTTGATTTTGATAAAAAATCAGGCAAAACTATATTGAAAGAAACATTTATTTGGAAACAACCCAAACTCTAAAAGAAAGAGCCCTGTATGTTTTTTGTTCTATTATTTGTAAAGTTAATTAACAACTGTTGGCAATTATAACCTGCCCAAAGTTTTTTTTGGAACTAAAATGAAAAAGAAGTGGTTTATTTTACTTAATACAATTTACATTAACTTTGGGTATTTGTATATCTCAATTTAGTAATTGTCCACTTACAAGTGCAGAAATGTATTCCACATTTGTGTCAGTAAACTTATAAGTTTTACTGAAATAATTTCAAGAAGTTGTTTTATGTAAGGTTTGTTAATGATCATAATTATAGAAAATGAAGCATCTGAACTAACAAAAATACTTACAGCCATACAGTACTCTTGGATTGGATGTTTTAATTTATGGGTTTTCTTTGTCCTTCCAGTGTAGAAACAATTCTGACACATGTCAAAGTTGAAACACTTCAGACATTTATATCTACAAAAGAAGAAACATAGCTTAAACAAATATTCTTCTACTTTGATGCTCCCTAAAAAATATGGTATTGAATTATACAGTAAATAATGAGGTAGGAGAGGTAATTTTTTTATTATTACTCATGACATTCATGTATCGAATCTAGAAATGATACTCTTACTTATTTATCATGCTTTTTAGTTAATGTAGATTTTAAGTAATGAATGAGCTGTTTTATGTGTTCGGGGTTTTTTTGAGAGGGGGGTCTTTATTTTTCAGAATATGGTGTTGTCCATCTATCTTTTTCTTATACCTATGGTTTTTATCACCCCTTGGTATAATGTATTATTTTACATTGTAAGAATAGTTTTCAGTTGGATTTCAATATCCTTTTCACAAAAGACATTTTATTATAATATATGTGTATACCAGCCTTCCTTGAAATTTAAAGCTGAGAGATATACATGTACTTATTATTTAATTATTAATAGTAAGTAAAGCTGAGAGATATAAATGTACTTATTATTTGATTATTAATAGTAAGTAAAGGTGAGAGATATACATGTACTTATTATTTGATTATTTAAAATAGCAAGTAAAGCTGAGAGATATACATGTACTTATTATTTGATTATTAATAGTAAGTAAAGCTGAGAGCTGATGAGAGCCGTGGTGTAGTGGTTAGAGCATCGGACTACTAACACAAAGGTTCCTGGTTCGATGCCCGTTTGGGATGAAAATTTCAGGAACTCAATTTTCGGCTCTCCCTTGACACCATTTGCGAGTATGGTCTTAAGGAAACGATGATAGTCCGTCGGAAGGGGACGATAAATGGCTGACCCGTGTTAAGAGAGAGCCATATCTCTTGCACGTTAAAGACAACCTTGTAGATTTCGAAAAAGAGTAGGCTAATGCCGCTACAAGGCAGCACTCGCACCCGCAAAGTGGAAAGGGATTAATATAAGTTGCAAAGCTTGTTTCCCAATCCACTATAAATGAATATGTTTAAACTAAAGCTGAGAGATATAAATGTACTTATTATTTGATTATTAAATGTACTTATTATTTGATTATTAATAGTAAGTAAAGCTGAGAGATATACATGTACTTATTATTTGATTATTAATAGTAAGTAAAGCTGAGAGATATAAATGTACTTATTATTTGATTATTAAATGTACTTATTATTTGATTATTAATAGTAAGTAAAGCTGAGAGATATAAATGTACTTATTATTTGATTATTAATAGTAAGTAAAGCTGAGAGATATAAATGTACTTATTATTTGATTATTAATAGTAAGTAAAGCTGAGAGATATAAATGTACTTATTATTTGATTATTAATAGTAAGTAAAGCTGAGAGATATACATGTACTTATTATTTGATTATTAATAGTAAGTAAAACTGAGAGATATACATGTACTTATTATTTGATTATTAATAGTGAGTAAAGCTGAGAGATATAAATGTACTTATTATTTGATTATTAATAGTAAGTAAAGCTGAGAGATATACATGTACTTATTATTGGATTGTTAATAGTAAGTAAAGCTGAGAGATATAAATGTACTTATTATTTGATTATTAATAGTAAGTAAAGCTGAGAGATATAAATGTACTTATTATTTGATTATTAAATGTACTTATTATTTGATTATTAAATGTACTTATTATTTGATTATTAAATGTACTTATTATTTGATTATTAATAGTAAGTAAAGCTGAGAGATATAAATGTACTTATTATTTGATTATTAATAGTAAGTAAAGCTGAGAGATATAAATGTACTTATTATTTTATTATTAATAGTAAGTAAAGCTGAGAGATATACATGTACTTATTATTTGATTATTAATAGTAAGTAAAGCTGAGATATATAAATGTACTTATTATTTGATTATTAATAGTAAGTAAAGCTGAGAGATATAAATGTACTTATTATTTGATTATTAAATGTACTTATTATTTGATTATTAAATGTACTTATTATTTGATTATTAATAGTAAGTAAAGCTGAGAGATATAAATGTACTTATTATTTGATTATTAATAGTAAGTAAAGCTGAGAGATATAAATGTACTTATTATTTGATTATTAATAGTAAGTAAAGCTGAGAGATATACATGTACTTATTATTTGATTATTAATAGTAAGTAAAGCTGAGAGATATAAATGTACTTATTATTTGATTATTAATAGTAAGTAAAGCTGAGAGATATAAATGTACTTATTATTTGATTATTAAATGTACTTATTATTTGATTATTAAATGTACTTATTATTTGATTATTAAATGTACTTATTATTTGATTATTAATAGTAAGTAAAGCTGAGAGATATAAATGTACTTATTATTTGATTATTAATAGTAAGTAAAGCTGAGAGATATAAATGTACTTATTATTTGATTATTAAATGTACTTATTATTTGATTATTAAATGTACTTATTATTTGATTATTAAATGTACTTATTATTTGATTATTAAATGTACTTATTATTTGATTATTAATAGTAAGTAAAGCTGAGAGATATAAATGTACTTATTATTTGATTATTAATAGTAAGTAAAGCTGAGAGATATAAATGTACTTATTATTTGATTATTAATAGTAAGTAAAGCTGAGAGATATACATGTACTTATTATTTGATTATTAATAGTAAGTAAAGCTGAGAGATATAAATGTACTTATCATTTGATTATTAATAGTAAGTTAAGCTGAGAGATATAAATGTACTTATTATTTTATTATTAATAGTAAGTAAAGCTGAGAGATATACATGTACTTATTATTTGATTATTAATAGTAAGTAAAGCTGAGAGATATAAATGTACTTATTATTTGATTATTAATAGTAAGTAAAGCTGAGAGATATAAATGTACTTATTATTTGATTATTAAGGTAGATGGGGTGTCTAAATTATAATCCATAGAATTTCTTAATAATTTGCCAAAATGTAGTTTATATCCTGCTTGTTTAAGAACATTAATAAAAAGAATGGGTCACCGGACTTATTTTCACACTACAGATTGTGCAAAATTGTCAGATTTTGTATAGATTATGCATGGAAAACCCAATTTTCAGTCATAAACGAAAACTACACAATAGAATTTTGAGATAAAATATGAGAAGATAGCTCCAATAATATTTTTTCAGATAAGAAGAATAAAAAATGGGGTCACCGGACTCGTTTTCTTGCTACATAATAAAATTGGTAAATTCCTAACATATTCTATTGTAAAAGTAACACTATTTGAATTATCTGCCCTTGCATTTGAGTTGTCTCCCCTTATTTGGCAAAGTTGGAAAAAAATGAATCAAACAAAAGTATTTGTTTTTTGGTAAAATACAACCCTAAATATGATAAAACATGGCATTTTCTATATTATAATGAACCAGGTGCTCCGCAGGGCGCAGCTTTATAAGACCGCAGAGGTCGAACCCTGAACAGTTGGGGCAAGTATGGACAAAACATTCAAGCGTGATACAGCTCTGAATTTGGATTGTGATCAAATTTTTGACATTACATGGTGTTTTTTTTTACACAAAACAAATGTCAAGATTTTACAAATTTTACAATTAAAGATTTCTTCTTCAAACTTTTTAAATCTAAAATTAAATAGTTGACACAGCATAGGTTTCTGACACAGAATGAATGTGGTCTAATGAACTTAAAAGTTTGTTTTTGCCTTTTAGCAATTCACTATGCTGTTGAATATTAATCCTCTCAAAAAAATGTTTGAAGAAATTTTCTTTTTATTTATGAAATCTGAAATGAGAAAAATTTTTATATTGGCAAATTTCCAATGAAGTTATTTACATAAAGTTATTGGCAAATAAAAATAGAAAATGACATCATAGTCATGTCTGGCAAATGTCCAACATACATTATCTAAAAACATTTTAGATAAGATAAGGAAAAACAGCTTCATCAGCAACATTTTATATTGGCAAATTTCCAATGAAGTTATTTACATAAAGTTATTGGCAAATAAAAATAGAAAATGACATCATAGTCATGTCTGGCAAATTTCCAACATATATTATCAACTACTATTCTATACAAAGAAAGATAACTCCAATTGAAAATTAATTGCTATTGCACAATATTGTGCAATTAGATATTTCTTGCTATTGTGCAATACTGTGCAATTGAAAATTTCTTGCTATTGCACAATACTTGATATGGAATCCTGATTTGGACCAACTTGAAAACTGGGCCCATAATCAAAAATCAAAGTACATATTTAGATAAAGCATATCAAATAAGCCCAAGAATTTAATTTTTGTTAAAATCAAACTTAGTTTAATTTTGGACCCTTTGGACCTTAATGTAGACCAATTTGAAAACTGGACCAAAAATTAAGAATCTACATACACAGTTAGATTTGGCATATCAAAGAACCCATTTATTCAATTTTTGATGAAATCAAACAAAGTTTAATTTTGGACCCCCATTTGGACCAACTTGAAAACTAGGCCAATAATTAAAAATCTAAGTACATTTTTAAATTCAGCATATCAAAGAACCCCAAGGATTCAATTTTTGTTAAAATCAAACTAAGTTTAATTTTGGACCCTTTGGATCTTAATGTAGACCAATTTGAAAACGGGACCAAAATTTAAGAATCTACATACATAGTTAGATTCGGCATATCAAAGAACCCCAATTATTCATTTTTTGATGAAATCACACAAAGTTCAATTTTGGACCCTTTGGGCCCCTTATTCCTAAACTGTAAGGACCAAAACTCCCAAAATCAAACCCAACCTTCCTTTTATGGTCATAAACCTTGTATTTAAATTTCATAGATTTCTATTTACTTATACTAAAGTTATGGTGCAAAAACCAAAAATAATGCTTATTTGGGCCCTTTTTGGCCCCAAGTTCAAAAACTGTTGTGACCTCAACTCCAAAAATCAATCCCAACCTTCCTTTTGTGGTCATAAACCTTGTGTTAAAATTTCATTGATTTCTATTTACTTAAACTAAAGTTATTGTGGGAAAACCAAGAATAATGCTTATTTGGGCCCTTTTTTGGCCCCTAATTCCTAAACTGTTGGAACCAAAACTCCCAAAATCAATCCCAACCTTTCTTTTGTGGTCATAAACCTTATGTCAAAATTTCATAGATTTCTATTTACTTAAACTAAAGTTATAGTGCGAAAACCAAGAAAATGCTTATTTGGGCCCTTTTTGGCCCCTAATTCCTAAAATGTTGGGACTAAAACTCCCAAAATCAATCCCAACCTTCCTTTTGTGGTCATAAACCTTGTGTTAAAATTTCATAGATTTCTATTCACTTTTACTAAAGTTAGAGTGCGAAAACTAAAAGTATTCGGACGACGCCGACGACGACGACGCCGACTCCGCCGCCGCCGCCAACGTGATAGCAATATACGACGAAAAATTTTTCAAATTTTGCGGCCGTATAAAAATCTTACACATGAATTATCTACTTATCTCAAAATTTGCACATTTTATCTAAAATCTAGACCTTGTTTTCTGGTATTTCAAAATCCAAAATGGAGGAAGACACCCTATCTACCTTAATAGTAAGTAAAGCTGAGAGATATACATGTACTTATAATTTGATTATTAATAGTAAGTAAAGCTGAGAGATATACATGTACTTATTATTTGATTATTAATAGTAAGTAAAGCTGAGAGATATAAATGTACTTATTATTTGATTATTAATAGTAAGTAAAGCTGAGAGATATAAATGTACTTATTATTTGATTATTAATAGTAAGTAAAGCTGAGAGATATAAATGTACTTATTATTTGATTATTAATAGTAAGTTAAGCTGAGAGATATACATGTACTTATTATTTGATTATTAAATGTACTTATTATTTGATTATTAATAGAAAGTAAAGCTGAGAGATATAAATGTACTTATCATTTGATTATTAATAGTGAGTAAAGCTGAGAGATATAAATGTACTTACTATTTGATTATTAATAGTAAGTAAAGCTGAGAGATATACATGTACTTATTATTTGATTATTAATAGTAAGTAAAGCTGAGTGATATAAATGTACTTACTATTTGATTATTAATAGTAAGTAAAGCTGAGTGATATAAATGTACTTACTATTTGATTATTAATAGTAAGTAAAGCTGAGAGATATACATGTACTTATTATTTGATTATTAATAGTAAGTAAAGCTGAGAGATGTAAATGTACTTATTATTTGATAATTAATAGTAAGTAAAGCTGAGTGATATACATGTACTTATTATTTGATTATTAATAGTAAGTAAAGCTGAGTGATATACATGTACTTATTATTTGATTATTAATAGTAAGTAAAGCTGAGAGATATACATGTACTTATTATTTGATTATTAATAGTAAGTAAAGCTGAGAGATATAAATGTACTTATTATTTGATTATTAATAGTAAGTAAAGCTGAGAGATATAAATGTACTTATTATTTGATTATTAATAGTAAGTAAAGCTGAGAGATATACATGTACTTATTATTTGATTATTAATAGTAAGTAAAGCTGAGAGATATAAATGTACTTATTATTTGATTATTGATAGTAAGTAAAGCTGAGAGATATAAATGTACTTATTATTTGATTATTAATAGTAAGTAAAGCTGAGAGATATAAATGTACTTATTATTTGATTATTAATAGTAAGTAAAGGGAAATTTAAAACTGAGAGATATAAATGTACTTATTATTTGATTATTAATAGTAAGTAAAGCTGAGAGATATAAATGTACTTATTATTTGATTATTAATAGTAAGTAAAGGGAAATTTAAAACTGAGAGATATAAATGTGCTTATTATTTAATTATTAATAGTAAGTAAAGCTGAGAGATATAACTGTACTTATTATTTAATTATTAATAGTAAGTAAAGCTGAGAGATATAAATGTGCTTATTATTTAATTATTAATAGTAAGTAAAGCTGAGAGATATAAATGTACTTATTATTTGATTACTAATAGTAAGTAAAGGGAAATTTAAAACTGAGAGATATACATGTACTTATTATTTAATTATTAATAGTAAGTAAAGCTGAGAGATATAAATGTACTTATTATTTGATTATTAATAGTAAGTAAAGCTGAGAGATATAAATGTACTTATTATTTGATTATTAATAGCAAGTAAAGCTGAGAGATATAAATGTACTTATTATTTGATTATTAATAGTAAGTAAAGCTGAGAGATATACATGTACTTATTATTTGATTATTAATAGTAAGTAAAACTGAGAGATATAAATGTACTTATTATTTGATTATTAATAGTAAGTAAAGCTGAGAGATATACATGTACTTATTATTTAATTATTAATAGTAAGTAAAACTGAGAGATATAAATGTACTTATTATTTGATTATTAATAGTAAGTAAAGCTGAGAGATATACATGTACTTATTATTTGATTATTAATAGTAAGTAAAGGAGAAGATATACTTTTGCCAATTTTTTGTCCATTTAATTTTGAATATAACTATAACATTGACCTATAATGGTTTACTTTTTTTAAATTGTTATTTGGATGGAGAGTTGTCTCATTGGCACTCACACCACATCTTCCTATATCTATAAAACAAATATTATGTGAAGGTTCAAAAGATATTAGTCTGACAAATATCAATATTTTGAAGGTTTTAATACTTGCTTTAGACCTTCAAACTGCTTTCATTAAAAAATAAGAATTCTGTCAATTCAATATATATTCGCAACAGCTTTCCCCTTAAAAATGTCCTGTTACAAGATGATTTTTTATATACAGAAGTTGAGTAAATATCTTTTTTGGGTAAAGCAGTTTTAAAGTAATCAAATCAACACCAGTTCATCAAATTGCTTTATTAAAATTTTGTATTGTTGACTTTTTCATATTGAAACTCTTGATTTTTGTAACAATATAAAATTAATTTCTTAGAAAACATTTCCTCAATACAGGCAAATAAATTTTAAAATGACTCAAGTTCTCTCTTCAAATTCAAGTCACATGGTTCTTCTGTCTAACTTTATGCACTTTAAATAAAAATTTTGAACATAAACTTGTAATAATAGCACTGATCTCACCTGAATCCAACAATAGGACAACTTTTACAAATGTTACATTTGGCCTCATGTTTAACTGCAATGAAAAATATATGGTATACGTTACATTTTTTTTTTGTAACTGGAAACATAATCTGCTCATGTAACAGTGAACTTTAAAAGGTATAACCTTGAAGCATGCTTTAAGACAATTTCAATTTTAAAAGTACATTAATAATTAGCACAAAAAAGCTACAAAAGAAAAGAATGTGATGAATGTAATGATTCACCAGAAATTGTGTTATAAAATACATTAAATTGTCTATAAAAAGTTTGATGATGGGACAGTTTGAAAAACATATGTGAATTAAAAAGAGACTGACCCACTTTTTCTTCAGTGATCTTAGAAACTCAACTTCAAACAATATGCTTCAATTTAAATATATAGTATGTTTATAAGAACCCAACATGTGTGTAAACCATAACTTTGTTCTGTAAATTTTATTGCATTGTGAACTTAAAACAAGACATTGCATTGTATTATCTAAAGACACATAATTGTATAGGCAATATTTTGAAATGAGTTATCTCCCATTGTTAATCATAATTTTTGGTAGTACATTTGTACAGCTTATAATACGATATGCATCTAGTGTAATTTTTAACAAGTAAGATAGTACAATTTAAAATTGATTATACTATAATTTATGGCACTATCAGGCTTGTTTGACCTTCTGTACCTAATTTCCCTCTAACAAGGATCATATTTTATTGCATTTAAATGACATGAAATGACATGCATGAAGTACTTTTTTTAACCTTTTTTAAAAGAACTCATAACTCTTACACAGCAAAAGTGAAAAGTATCTATATCAAACTTCAGTAGCAACATGTTATATTTTGAAGAAGCATTTGTAAAACCTTTCATTTTTTATGGTATGTATTGTACATACTTGATTCTGAAGCAGCTACTCTATGAAATGTTGGTAGCCATACAAGTGTTTGGGGTTCCTTTAACAGCCATTGAAAGAAAACATCTTCTGATATTCCCACACCACTGCTGTTCTAAAATAAAACAGGATTCATTGTAAAGCTGGCTTTTGTACCCTTTTAGAAACTTAAGTTAAATTATAATGTTCAAACTTCCTAAAAATATCAGCATCATCCTTTAAAAATATTGAAATTAAAATGTTTTTACATATTTTTAGGACTTTTTTGGGGAAAATTTATTATCCTTTCAAAATTCAAAAAGCATAGGTTAGACAGTAAAACTGTCTTAAACAGTGTCCTTTTAAAATTCACTCAATTCGTTTAAGAAAAAAATAAACATATGTGCAGTGACAATTTTGGCATTCTAAAGATTTAGCAATATGCTTATCATAAAATTCTGAAGTTACAAAAGATGGCCTTTGACTAAAGAGAAGACATTTTATGTGTTACTTTTGTATTGGCACCAAAGTGCTTGGTCAATAAATGAAAAGAAATCAAGCAAATGTGTAATAAAATGCTTCGCTGATGGTAGCCTGATACGACCACAGAGGTTGAACAGTTTGGGCAAATTTGGACACAATATTCAAGCTTGATACTGTTTAAATTTGAATTGTGATTTAATTTTTGACAAAATATGGGTTTCTGACACAAAACAATTGTCAAAATCTTACAAATGTATTGTGCAATACTGTGCAATTAAAAGATTTCTTCTTGAAACTTTTGAAAAATTTGAAATTTGAAAAATTGGACCCCCCCCCCCCCCCCCCCCCCCACTTGATCCCAGCCTTTCCTTTGTAGTATGGAACCTTGTAGTAAAATTTCAAAGAAATCCATACACTTAAACACAAACTAGAAAAATGCTTATTTTTGGCCCTTTTTTGGCCCCTAATTCCAGCATGAATAGGGCAATATTTTGCCAATAACCCCCATACTCAATCCCAGCCTTCCTTTTGTGATATGGAACTTTGTGGTACAATGTCAGAGAGATCCATACACTTACAGATGGGACCATCATCCTTTTGTGGTATTGAACCTACTTACTAAATTTCAAAGAGATCCATTCACCAAATGTGTCTCTGGATGATGACAACATCATACCATTATACAATCCAAAAAAAAAATTTGTGGCCGTAAAGAAACAACAGCAATAACATCACTGTTGGCATGCAAGTAGCATTATAGGTTGCACTTGAGGTAAACTAGACAATGAACTATGAACGATAGTTATCTCATTGGTATCATACTACATCTCCTTATTTTCATATTGATTGCTGGGTTTCGTGCTGCGGGGATGCTGTACAATGAGACCCTGTGCTTGTAGTGTATGCCCTTATACTTTACAGTTATATGTTTTTGCTTGTAAGAGAGCTGTCTTCCGTTTTATAACAGTGGATTCATTGACTTGGGTAAGTACCAATGTCTGTGGATTGAGGAAAACTTACAACTCCATGGATGTTCAATTTTGTGGTTTTGCCAAAGTTAACATACAAGTGTATGGAACAATTGCAATTAATTGAACCTTTAAATTTGTGGGTCACCTGAACCAATGAAATCCTAGAAAACTGGTATCGGAGGAAAAATAATGAATACACAGTATTACATTTATTCTATTTCTTTAAATTTAAGTTAAGTCCACTTCATTTGAACTTTGGTTAATAGTTTCCCAACGGCAATCATACGACATGTCCTTATTTCTATAACAAAAAGCTCATATTTGCGATCCAGTAGGCAAAAAATTAAATATCAATGAATATTCAGTACCTCCACAAAAGAGGCATGGTTTGCTAATCAAAGTGTAACCTATAAAACCTACCATCTGTATACAGTTGGTTACTGCAGGAGATACATCTTTTCCAAAAGCTCCAGATTCATGTAAAACATCTGGTAACTGAAACAAAAAAATATATAACTGATTGAAACTGTAAACACAAAATTGGTGCAATTTCTTGTAGAGTTGTGATATGTATATCATTTTACATAATTTGGGATACATGACCAAGACCACAGCAGTATATTTATAAATATGTTCCATCTTTTATTTTTAACTTGCAGTTCTTAGTTTAGTCATACCTGTATTAAGTCTTCTAAGAACAAGGCAAAGTTGGTACTGCTAATAAATGTACTAGGATCATGGATTTCATTGTAGTAGGCTGAAAATAAATTAAGAAACAAAGCTTATAATCTTATAACAGATATCTACAGTAAAATGTAGTATGTCTTTGTCATTTAAACACAAAGTTAATAAGGCAAATTAAATGATTAGAACAAATGCAATTAATTTGTTTCTTGAAACATTGCCAGTCTAAAATGCTTCAAAAATCATTAAACCTAGCACTTGTCATCCTATAACCAATTTGAAGCCATGGGTTTGAACTACATGTATGATCATTACTTTTGCAAATATTTCACATATATAATTCATTATATTGACCAATTGGGGTGTCATAGTCATTTATGTTGTCAAGTTATGAAGTCATAAAAAAAAATATTTTCACAAGAACTATGATGAAATCACAAAATTATACACCATCAAAACAGTGACTGTTTCTCATGGGCAGGATTTGCTTATTGGTCAGAAGCACCTGAGATAACCCCCTGGTTTTTGGAAAGGTTTGTAATGCTCATTCCTAAGATTTTTATGTTTTGTTTTACAGACTGTGGTTGTCCCCTACTAGTTTAAAATTCATTGTATTAGAACAAAATTCTAACTTAATCTATAACTAATCATGGTGTAAACTATATAACAAATATCAAGTCAATATCTTGAAGCATGACGAACAAAAAAAGTTGAAAACTGATTATTAAAGTGAGTTTTTTAGTCCAAGGACCATTACTCTGCACCAAATCATCAAACCAGAGCAAAATTCAAACCTTTCAAATCAACATATTCAAGTATGACGGGTAAAAAAACTCCGGAAAACTGATTATTTGAATGAATTTTCCAAGTCAAAGGACCATAATTATCTCTGCACAAAATCATTAGATATGAACAAAATTTGAGCCTGATCTGTAACTTGTCATGATAAAACAATACACCGGTACACCAAATATCAAACCAATATCTTCATGCATGAAGAAAAATGTGTGGAAAACTGATTTGCTGGACAGACAGACGAATGGGCGGAGTGCAAACCTAAAGTACTCTTCGACTTTAATTTCAAAACTTTAACCACAAAGTGAATATTTGTGGAATATCGCAGCGGGAATGTAGGCATCACTATGTCTCACTTTTTGCGATTAGAGTCACAGGCTGTACAAAAAAAAGGGCAGGTAGGTAGGAGAACAAGTAAAATATTCTATTTTACTTAGACACTAAAACTACTTTTTTCTTGCTAGAAAATATAGAAAATTCAATTTAAGCTGTATGGTAGATGAAAAAATAATATCAGTCAGGCAACCAGAACCAAACATATTTTATTTTAGCTATATAAATCTGAATATATAAATATTTCCACTCTATCCAAATGATTACTAAACTGGTTATTGAGTATAGATTGTCAAACATCAAGTTATAGATGATTTTGCATAAAAAGTTCTAAAGCTTACAACTTGCAATGGAAAATTGTTTAAAATATGTTATGAAGAAGAAATTTCAATTGACAAAGACGATAGTAAATAAAGTGAACAGCACACTGGCAGATCAGTGAATAAATACAGCATATAGAAATAGAGGCTGAAAAATATAGTAAATCTAATTATATAGTGCTGAAGAATAAGACATCTTTATGTTCAAAGCATGTGAAGAAAAGTTTTTATCATCTTCTGTAAAAGGTTTTTTCAAATGTTTCGTAAGTTCTTTGCTTTCTGTAAATACATATACTAAATACATACTACATACCATCATATGGGATGCATAATGTACTGTATGTAAGTGAAATAATGATGTGATTTAGTAACAGGAGAATACAAGGATATATTTATAATAATCAGTACCTAACAATCACTGGTCAACCTGAAAAAATCATAAATTTACTTTACTCTATATCTAAATGCTATACTTAACATGAAAATTAATATTGCAAAATAACTTATTTGTATGAATTTCTATTTACTGAATGCATGTGTTTTAAAAAATCACTAATATAAATATAAATTCTACCACTGCATCAATGTGAACTTGTTACAGTACAGAGAAGATATCTTTATCTTGCCTTCAGATCTTTTAACCCAAGTGAAACAATAAATCATGCAAACATAAAGAATTGACAACATTAAACATTTGTTTTTGCCATGCAGTTTTTTTCATTTCACATAAATATTACATTAGACAAACCTTTGTATTTCTCTGCCAGTCTGGCAGCACACATAGTTATCAACATGACCTTGACAGACATGACCTTTATACAACCTGTTCTGTTTCTGCACAAGTAAAATAAATATAAACAGATTATTATAAGTTATTTTACACAAAATATTTGTCCTGTAAGTAAATATAGAAATGCATTCTATATGAAGTAGTTTAATTAATACTATGATTTTATGCATCTGTTGGGGAGGGGTGTAGTCGGTGTTTGTCTAATTTGCCATGCATCCATCTAATCCTCTGTAACTGCAGAGTGATCTACATAAAAAAGACATTTTCTTGTATCAATATAATGAAATGTTCACTCTGTTGTGATACATGTATATAAAGATGAACATTACATTTTTCCTCACTGTTTCAATATGGTATATAAAAAAAATGTCTCTTTTCAAGTGGATGTTATCCAGATGTATTGTTATCCACATGTGTTTAACTCCAATTGTTAGGCATGACCATTTTAAGAAAAAGACACTAACAAGTGCATCAGTCAGGAACCTGGCGTGAATGTTAAAATTGGTGAAAACTTAAGAGTGGGAAGTTTTATTTTTGAAGATTTCTACTTGAAAATAATACATTACACATCAAACAGGTTCATCATAAAGTTCTGTAACAATTCTCCAAGTATTTCTGCTTCTTCTCTTGTAAGGGAAATACCCTTATCTAAATGAAGGTAAAGGTAATTCAACACTGCATACAGTTCTGTGCAAGTGATCATTTCATCATATCCATCTGGATAACCATGACGATCAAATGTATCCTTTACTGTTGCTATACATATCTGGTCCACTGAAAAATCACAAAGAGAAATTTGTAATTTTATACATTTATTATACCCCCGCTTTAAAAAAGGGGGGGTATACTGTTTTATACCCCCGCTTTAAAAAAGGGGGGGTATACTGTTTTACCTCTGTCTGTCCGTCAGTCCGTCCGTCAGTCCGTCCGTCAGTCCGTCAGTCCGTCCGTCAGTCAGTCCGTCCCATGAAACTTTCGTCACATTTTTCTCAGGAACTACACATCCACCCTTTCTGTAATTTGGTATCAACATTTATATATGTTAGCCATACCGTGTGATGCGTTTTCAGATTCATCACTTGACAACTTCCTGTTTACCGAACACTTGTATGATTTTACACATAATAGCCAAGTTGAAAATTTTCGTCACATTTTTCTCAGGAACTACACATCCACCCTTTCTGTAATTTGGTATCAACATTTATATATGTTAGCCATACCGTGTGATGCGTTTTCAGATTCATCACTTGACAACTTCCTGTTTACCGAACACTTGTATGATTTTACACATGATAGCCAAGTTGAAAATTTTCGTCACATTTTTCTCAGCAACTACAATACAAGGATTTCTGAAATTTGGTTTCAGGATTTATATAAGTCAGCTATACCGTGTGATGCGTTTTCAGATTCATCACTCGACAACTTCCTGTTTACCGAACACTTGTATGATTTTACACATGATAGCCAAGTTGAAAATTTTCGTCACATTTTTCTCAGGAACTACAATACAAGGATTTCTGAAATTTGGTTTCAGGATTTATATAAGTCAGCTATACCGTGTGATGCGTTTTCAGATTCATCACTTGACAACTTCCTGTTTTCCGAACACTTGCATATTTTTACACTATTAATATTATCCACTTGCGGCGGGGGTATCATCAGTGAGCAGTAGCTCGCAGTTTCACTTGTTTTTTTAACCTTGGAACTAGGTAATAGAGTTTTTGTTATTACACAACTTTTTTTTAGGCTAATATGACAAGGGGTTTTAGGTTACCATTTCATGCCGTAGCCTATTTTCATCTACACATATCATATGAAAAAAGAATTAAATTGCATCTTTTATACCATTATGATATCAACTCTGTACTTAAAACAAATGTACTTAATCTATCAAATGCACTTTCTTGTTACACAAGCTCTTTTATATTTCATCATTTGAAAGAAATCATGCTTACAATCTGAAGGTGCGTATTGATTTAATTTTAATTTCAGATAAAGTCAAGGCTTTAAAGTGCATGTCCATTTAATCCGTAAGACTTGGGGATAAATACAAAATCATCAGCAAGACTGACTAAACATTTTCATGGAATATTATACATGTCATAAACACTGATATTCTATTTAAATTTAATTTCGGTCAACATCCTTGTTAGTTTTGAAGAGTTACAGCCCTTGATTTCCAAAAACTTGTTAATTTTTCGTGATAAATGATGACCCCCTGTTAAGCTTGTACATGCAATTCTTCATCCTTTATTTTAGGTTATCTGTTGATGTGCAACAAGGTATTACAACTTAAAATGATGAAAAGAGATTTAAAATTAAAATGAAGCAATTCCAAAATTAGGCTTCTTATGTAAACTCCAATATCCGTTATTATTTTTATATAAATATATACCTTAAACTCAACTTTATTGATTCATATTAATATAAACTGTTAAGACACTAAACAAGGTCAATGCAATACATGAGAAATAAACTTGTCCAAATGTAGTTCAAAGCACTTTAAGGGCAAGTCAACAAGGTCAATGATAAAATCAATGTATCATTTTAACAGACATTGTTTATATAACAGTCATACTGTGTTTGACAGTTAGCAAATCTATAAAGATTAAGAACTAGCATTAATCATCTCATTGCAATTCATCCTAATAGGTCCAAAAATCAAAAATTGTATTTCAAAATGTCCCATTAAAAAGGGGCCAAATTTTCTTACATGGTTTAGAGTTTAATCTTGCACACATCATCAGGTTCAGAGTCAAACATAACTTTTATTTTTAAGTAAAAGTCCAACTGACTACTGGCTTTTGACTTTCTTTTTTAATACAGTTTTCTAAATGATTTCAACACATAAAACAATGCTATCTAAATTTGGAATAAAACAGTTGACAGACTTTAAAGGCCACACAAAGCATGGAAAGACATATCTACCGAATATAATTCAGGTGAAAAAGTTTTCATTTCTATTTTAAGACAGCAGACATATAGTTATGATTCATCTGACTTCTCAATTATAAAACTTGACTGTTCACCCATAAAGTAATTATATAAACCTGTAATAGGATATAAACAGCAAGTCATCTATCATTAAATCATTATCTCTAAAAAGATAAAGATATCTACAGATTAAAATTTAAACTATATCACTTTCAAGACAAATCCGTGTGTATATTGAAAATAAAGGAAAGTTCTAGTTTTAAATTATACAAACCTATAATTGGAAAACAATCTCAGAATAAAACAGAGAATTTGTTCCTTGTTCACAGAATTTTTACTTTTTTCTATGAGGAAGACTTTTAAGACCACAATTTTTAATCAACTTTGCAAAGTTGTTAAATAAGAAGATGTTCATAGTGACTGTTATATTTATTACATTAGATGTCGACAGTTTAAGTCATGTGTTGTTAGTCACCATATTTGTTTGACTGTGCGACTTGTACATTACAAGTTGTCTCCCTTATGAAGATTGATAGCAATTTGACTTCGCTATGAAGTAAGTCAGTTGTTAAGACTTCTTAAGCGACTTAAATCATCATTTCCCCAGCATGATTATGGCCTGTGTTTATAATAATATTTCATACTTACGTTTGAATTTTTTTTGTAGATGTCTGATTTTGAAAGCTGTTCTGTAAGCAGCATACTTTATACGACTGTAATCTCCTGTAAAACATTTGGGTATGCTCTTAATAAACATATCAAATTTCCATCAATAAATCTAATTTTTAAAACTAATATGTTATGTCTGCAATTACTACGTACTGTCAGTGTAAAATTGTAAAGTTGTTTATCAAAATCCAACTTTACTCATCAGTAAAATAAAGGAACATTTTTTTTAAGTTTGATATTTGTTCTGTAGGTGCTACTACTTGATCTTGAAGATTATTTCTAAGATTTAAAACTTTCCAAGAAGAACTATTATCAAAGAATGTATATACATGTGAATGTTTGTAATATTGAATACTGTAAACTCAGAAAAGTTTTTATTATTGGGAAAATGCAACAGAGTTGTAAACGCAATTATTTAAACATGCATTTTGAAATATTTGATATGAATTAAACTAGATTTTTCTAAAAATTGAAAAAAGTAAAAAAAAGCAATAATAAATGCATGCATTAATTTCTGAATTTACAGATGCAAAATGTAATTTCAAAACTTTGCTGTGAATTCTGTCATTTGGTTATAATAAATATGATAAAGCTTCTCTTCAAGCTTCATTAAACTTTTACTAACAATTATCATGTTACATCGTCAGATTGAATAAAGTGGTAAAGAAAGATGTTTGCAGTTTAATAAAAGTATAATGATAACCACATCGCTGTGTATTGATTCTGTTATGCAATGTGCAGAAAAAATGGTGTTAGTTCATTGATCATTATATGTTCTATCTATAAAATTTTACCCAATTCTTCCATTGTCTTCAACAAGTATGGATGGTCCCATGTTGTTCTTTGTAATTTGTGACTGTAAATAAATGATTTATAGTTTTAAAACAGTTATATATCTACATCACATGCTTAGACACTAAAATATATGCTAAAACAAAGTTTAGGGGGTTTGACAAGGGGGCACCATTGGCTACTTCCCACTTTTTAGTTAAACCTTTCTCATCCCAGATCCCACTTTTCTACCACCTTTAACTTATATCTCCACTTTTTTACCCTCATTTCAAAATCCTGTCATCTCCTTCATAGTATAAATCACTAGAGAATTAATTTATAATTGGTAATAAAAAATCTGGTTATTGTGGTAAAACAGAAGTTAGTACCATCCCATATAATAACTATAAATTAAACTTGAAACTTAAGTTGAAAGGCAATGAATAAATGTCAAATACAAACTCTTTGAAGATTGAAGTTTTTGCAGTTCCCTTGAATAGAAATGCACTCATCATATTTATGATTCATATATGAAGACTGTTTACTATGCAATTCTGAAGAAAAAAGATTGTGACAATATTTTATGCAAACACATGCATGTAACATTGCTCTCAGATTAGATTTGTACCTTACAATAGATTATTATTTTCTGACCTGTAACTTTATACAAAAGTTAACATGTGAAAAATGAATACTTGACCGACTATCATTGGCATGCTAAAATTATTTGATGATACTTTCGGAGCTTAAATAACAAGTCTATCATATTACCAGATATAGTATGGAACACCGGTTTTTGTCTCTGTTCTCTCCCAACCATCCACAATTCTTTCTGTAAACAAAAAACAAAATAAACTGAACATGCTGGAAATATACTGCCATTTTTTTTTTTAAAATAAGTACAAATGCATGATGATTAAAGAAAATGTAGATAAATTTGATGTTTTTTTTTTTTAAATATCATTAATAAAAAAGATAAGATATATTTAATTTGGTAGACAGCCATGCAAAATCCTCATGAATAATCAAGGATATTTTTTGAAAATTGAAAAAGCTACATACATGCTTATTAAAACTTTACTACCGTGAGCTAATCAACAGTCATAACTTGTTAAAAAAAATTTGTATATATCTGATTACTTTTAGGTATAATAAGTAAAACAAACAAAACAACCTCTGGGAGCTCATCAGGTACATGCATCACCAGATGTGTTTTTGTCTTTTCAAATTCTTATTATGAACTTTGTTAGTTTTCTCTTTTGAATTGTTTTACATTGTCTTATCAGGGCCTTTTATAGCTGACTATGCGGTATGGACTTTGCTCATTGTTGAAGGCCGTACAGTGACCTATAGTTGTTAATGTCTGTGTCATTTTGGTCTTTTGTGGGTAGTTGTCTCATTGGCAATCATACCACATCTTCTTTTTTATATTTGACATAATGTTGTATTCACTTCTATTAAGAGTAAGCCTTTGTTGCTAAGATTTGACACTTCCAAGTTAGATTGATTGATTGCTGTTTAATGTACTAGTCTTCAGCACTATTTTACATTTTCGTGAAGGTTAGTTTTTGATAGTTGAGGAAGCCAGAGTACTTGAGAAAACATTTACCCTTTGAAAGGAAAACTCACAATTCTTGTTAATGAAGAGAGGAGTAAAGTGCATGCACCTGCTATGTGCAGGATTCTACATGAACCTCACCACCTCTCAGGCTAGTTCAACCCTCTTGCTGCCAGAAGGACACATGTGTACACACAGACTGTGCCGGAGGGACACATATGTCCTTGTTTTAATTTTCACAAACTTCTCCTCATAGCTGTATCTTTTTCAAAGACCAAAGATTAAACCATGTTATATTTTTAATCAATGTGTACTAAATGTAACGGTCATGTATCAAATTATGTCATTGTCATGATTGTTGTACATCTAATGTCATAAACATTGAGCTGCTGTACATTCTTTTATCTAACACACAAAATGCAACCTTGATAAACAACTGGCAGCAAGAGGGTAAAGTAGTTATGTTGAACAGAAGTACGATTGCTCAAACCACTCGGCCACCTAAGTTCCACAATTTTTTTCTAGTAATAAAAAAATTAAAATAAGGAAATAATCTTCCAAAAATCAAGTTAATGGTTTCTTTACACCTTATTGTTATTTGTTTGCCATAACTGGACATATCACAGGATCCTGTAAAAATTTGATGGAACAATAAAAAAATGTTTGTCACAACAAAGGAAATGTGATTTTTGTATGGACTCCATAGATCTGGCAATTACAAAATATTTGTTTTACATTCCCTATATGACGAAGTCAGCTAATGTGCGATATCACCAGCTGCTCAGACACCTTGTTCTCCACTGTAATTTAGTTAGATCACAAATTTATGTTGGCCTGTAGAGTGTGGGGGTATGGCAAACAGTCTGCACCAAAAACTTTTTCAGCTACTAGTCCGAAGACCAATATTCTGACATTTTTCTTATTTGTCCAAACAAAGTTTTACAAAAACTCACTAGTCTGAATAAAATTTTACTAGTGGCTTACCATGCAGACTGGGCAAAAGGAAATTTACAAGCCTTAGGGTGCTAGGTCTGTATTTGAGAGTGGAGACTGGTATTCAATCATGGACCCTCAAGGACAAGGGGCATACACTTAAAATTAATTTGACAATGATTATCATACTGAAACACAAACACAGTGATACATAACAAACTACAAGTTTGAGAACATCCATCTGCTTGTTTTTGCAGTTTAGTGTTGTCAACTTCAAATTTGAAATCAAAAGCAATACCATAAATATCAACAGATTCCATTTTTAAGGCACAGCAGCTGTTAGGGTGAATCATTTGACAGTTTTTGTAAACATTTTCACTTTTTCTGATTATTTTAAACTTAAAACAGTCACAAAGGCGCTTTATTAGTAAACACGTTATTAGAAGCGTACTTGGGACCTAGAATGTTGACACAGTAATCGACTTCCGGTTAGGAATTTTAGATCAGCAACATATCGAAGATTCTTGATTATACTAATCTAGACAACAGTTAGAGAGAAAATGGACTGACAATTAAGATAAATATGTGGTAAGATATTGAATCTCATATTCATCCTTGTAAATTTTGTTCTGCATCCTTAGACCTAACCACTAAAACTCATTCAGTAAAACTAAAACAGTAAAAGGGATGGTAAACTGGTAAACCTCACTATAAATTTCTGTAGAATTTTCATGCAATTAAAAAGTCTAAAGACTAAACGCTTGATTCATATCTGCATCTGTACGAGTAGGTTGTTGATACCAATACTGTCTTTAAAACTAAGTTAGAGAGAGCGAAGTCGATTTATTGATGGCGCGTGAGGTCAGTTTGAAGCTCTCAAGGTTTGATGCGGGCACTACAGTGTTTTCAAATACAGGGGCTTGTTTAGTGGGGTAGACAAGGTTTCTTCTTCTTCTTCTTCTTCCAAATACTGCCCACATTCAAAGTGATGAATATTCTGGCAAGTTTACTGTCAATGGCTGTTGCTATCTTACTTAAAACAATTTATATTTTAAAGATAACGAATGCAGTTGACAGTAAAAAGTGTGCAGTTGACAGTAAAACCTGGTCTGACCCACTATTTTAAAACAAGCACCTTGGTACCAAGCACCTGTGCTTCAAGCTGGTTCCACTAGATCACTTTTTTAACATTGTTGTGTTTTACATGTTGGTATTTCAACACATTGTTTTTAATTGTTTTCCATAATATTTGTTGTCTGATAATTGTCAAAATTTCTTGGCAGTGTTTCTAGGACATGCTTTTTCATGTTTTTTAAACATTTGTCTTGTTCTAACTTTAGAACTTTACCTTAAACAGGGCAAAATATTTTCTTTCATGACCATACATTTGTAGACTTATTTTTCACATCATTTCTCAAGTTTTGATCAAATTTGCATTACTGGATCCCAGTTTCCTTCAGCTTATAACAACATGTACAAGGTCAGTGTGCTTTATTTAGGGATGGATATATTGTGCAATTTAGAATTTTTTATACACAAATGCAATTTACAGATAACTTTTGAAATTGTGCATTTTTCAGTACAATGACGTCATTTACACTGCACACAGAATTATTTTTATAAAGAAACACCAACTTTTTATTGATATCTTGAGATACAGGAGATTCCAATTTCATTATTATGAATGAACTCCCCCGTTGAACAAAATGCTGGATGCAACATTCATACTGCCACTACGTCCAAAGAATGTACAAATGTACATTGTATGGGCCATACCTTGAAAAGATGTAACAATGAAATACATTTTTAATACCTGTTGCTTTGTTATATTTTAAGTTATCCCCACAATGGAATAAATTCTTTGATAAAATTGAGAATGGAAATGGGAAATATGTCAAAGAGACAATAACCCGACCAAAGAGAATATAACAGCCGAAGGCTACCAACGGGTCTTAAAGTATGAACGAAACAACCTTACTTGTAATGTATGAACAATATGTCCCAACTCTTATGGAATATGTGGCACATCTTATGGATGATATGGAAGTATGGCAGTCACATCTGGAAAGCCTTGTACCCAAGGTCATTTGTGGAAATATGGGAAATTGTGATGTGGAGATATTTGCTTCGTGATGCTAAATACCCCATATCATTTAAATTGTGCTTTAATAAAATAACATTAACAATAAATAGTTTATACCATTTGTTGCTTATTGCACTAAAGTAATGTGACTTGAAGAATGTCAAAAACTATTTTAGTGTCATCTGATGTCAGCAATAGAGAAAACAGGGCACAGCGTTATAAAAAAATCCTAAAGGATAACTTTGATTCCGAGGATCAGTACATCTCAGTTTAATGTTTATTTTTAAGTTTTGCCCTCTGTGTCATGGTCCAATTAATTTGCAATGTTGAGGTCCATCATTCTTTTTCTAAATAAGAATTATCTTTCTGGCAGGCAAAACATATCACTGAATTATCAGTTTATTTTTGAAACTTAAATATTTATAATGTCATATATCATGTACATGTATGTACCTTGTATATTAGTAATTGAGATAGCAAAGACTTGCTTGCCTCTTATATAAATAAGGACGTTAGTTTTCTCGTTTGAATTGTTTTACATTGTCATTTCGGGGCCTTTTATAGCTAACTATGCAGTATGCAGTATGGGCTTTGCTCATTGTTGAAGGCCGTACAGTGACCTATAGTTAATCATTTCTTCGTCATTTTGGTCTCTTGTGGAGATTTTTCTCCTTGGCAATCATACCACATCTTTTTTTTTTTATATTAATTATCATGTATTATATATATAGAACCAAGCAATTTCTGTTTCTTTAGAATTTTGATAAAAATTACAAAGAAAAAGTGAAAAATTTGAAACTTTTATATACATTTTGTACTACACTGTACATTTAAAATGGTTTGAATCAAAGATGTGTAAGCAACAATTATATTCCTTTGCATTTGTCAAGAAAAAATGCAAGAAGATACAAGGATATTTCAGGAATAAGTTTCATGCATGATAATGATGATTATGATACATATGTCAAAATGTATGTGGATATGAAAACATAGAATTCTTTATCACTTTTACCTTCTTAGAATAAGGCCCTGATTCACCACTTTGTTTTATATTTTTTGCTTTGAGGTATTTTGTAAAATTTTTATTTATTTTTTTAAACAATTGTATGAGGTTGGTACAAACTATTTGTGTTTTTATGCCCCCACTGCAGCAGAGGGGCATTAAGTGATACCCTTTTCTGTCCATATGTACGTCCCAAAAATATCAAAATTTAGTTGGTTATCAACCAAATATTATTTAATAAACTTTTTCACAATGCTTAGCTTATTAACATAAAACACAGATCAAGTTCAAATTTGGGTTGGATCTCTTTTCTTGTTCTGCATTTATGTCCCTTTATAACGTGATATGCAGTTGGAGCATCATCTGTGTCCAATGGAAACATTCTCAATTTATTTTTCTTTCTTTCCTGCAACCAATGTTTGGAAGCATTGGAAAGTGTGTCTCTTCAGGTCAATCCTCTTGAAAATATAATTTGATATTAAGTACATTAGTCAACAATTAGAATGAAATTCAAAACAGTGTAGCTGTGGCCATTGATTGACACATTAAATTTATTCATTGACTGGGACAATTTAGGTAAACGTTTGTATGTATAAAGACCACTGCTCACTATGTACTTTTTAAAGACACTTAAACTATGGGGTCACCAAAGGTTCTCAACACCTTAATAAAGTAATTCGAAAAATTAATCAGAAATAACACGATGTTTTGATTTATATCAATTATATAAATCAAAACATAAAGGTTATTCCTGATTGATTTTTCAAATTATTTTATAATTAAAGGCGTTAAGAAACCTTTGGTGACCCCACAGTTTAAATGTCTATCGTAGGTACGTCGTGAACAGTGGTCGTTACAGACAAACGTTCACGTAAATTGTCCCAGTCAATGGATGAATTTAATGTGTCAATCAATGGCCACAGCCACACTGTTTTGAATTTCATTCTAAATGTTTTTGATTTGTTCCTTTTATCAAACGTTATATATTGATAAGAAAAACAGAAAAAAATATTTGGGATGAAACTGAACCCAATTTCTTTATAATATCATCATGATCATGTATAGTTTTGCACCTCAGTTTGATAGGGTGAGCATTTTGTTATCAGCATATCCCATAGTAAAACATGGCCATTTCTGTGTTGTTCAACTTCAACACAAATTCTTCAATTTGGAACCATATTTCATAGATTTAATGTTTCTGGGTATTTTACACATCTTTCTGCACTCTTAGCTTTGCCATGACAGCCTCTAGCTTAATAGAATTACTTCACTTTGACATGCTAATACATGTTGTAGTGCATATCCTGTTTAATTCTGAATTAGATTATTTTTTTCCCAAAGCAAGAAATATATACAAGTTTTCCATATAAGGTGAAGTCTGATAATGTTTTAAATTTACCTATAGCTAGTTGTTTGAAATGTATGGAAACTTTACAGATCGATATCTGCTTAATCAGTTTCATGTATTAGAGCTAATTTCCTATTGATACATGTAGAGCAAGACTTTGGTTAGCTTTCTTGCATTATATTTTGTACCATAATAATTAGGATAACATCCAATTAAATTCAAATATACAAAGTTTTACTTTACAAGCATTAGGAAATATACTCAAAGTGCTTGTTTAAATTTGACATATACTTTTTATTCCTGTTCTTTTGTAATTGGGTTAGGAGGAAGCTGTGGTTTTATACATTTTTGTGTCAAACCTCTGTTTAATTTGTTTCAACCACCAGCTGTCCCCACTATCATGACTATACTTATGACATATTTTCCTGGCTCTGCTCATTCTGTACAATAAAACCTACATGTATCATCTTACTATTTGAATATTTTTGCAAAGTATGTTACTATCTGATACTTACATGATGTAAGTTACATCCTTTATCAAAGTGTAGAAACTTTATATATATCTTCCTATTATGTGTCTAATATAACAGTATTGAATTTTCTTATCATTTTGATACATCCGGTATCAAATATATCAAGCATTGAATTAAACCCGTCTTGGAAAATTATTATCCAAACTGTAAGTTGCTTTTCTGTTTTGCTTAATTATTTATTTTCAACATACTGGATAAAACATAGTAAATTAACTGTATTCTCCATTCATCATGAAGTCACAGAAGATTTGAGGTTTGGGATTTAGACCAAAAAAAGTTTTGAAAATTCTTTTGAAGGACAACATACAGGAATTGTTTTATAATGGGTTTTTTTCTTTCTTTTTACAAAATTAATTAATTAATATTTAAACACACTGTCATTTTTATGGCACAAGTAGTTAAACATTTTTATACAAGAACATACATTGTATATGTACCGTCACAATACATGAATATCTCAGCAGAAGAATATGTTCATTTTGTACCAAATTTCATCTGAATCTGTACATGTTTTCAGGATTGTCTTTGCACATATATATTACATTTTAGAATTTTTACACCTTTAGATACATTTAAGTTTATTGCATTTTTTGTCACAGTTTACACAGAAGTATATTGTAAGATAGCAAACATTCTTAATAATGTTTTTAATTTAATTGGTTCTTTTAGAAAGATTATATGTTTGTTTGGAAAGACTACCTTAAGGCTGAAATATTTCAGTATTTTCAGCTACTACATGTTTGTTGGTGTTAAAATATATATACATTGTATATTTCATTGTGATGATATTGGGCAATCCTTTGGAAGTATTGTCCTCTCAAGACACAAATCTTTTCAATTAACAAATGTATCACATTATCATGATTACGGAATGTATTGTTTTCAGTAATGAATTCTGAGGTATGACTTAGTATTTTATTGTGTTTAATTTTTTTATATGAAATGATAATCAAATAAAGTGTTTAGGTAGGATTATAGACATTGTTAATGATATGTTTGTAAATCTAGCATGATATTTGTATTGTAATTATGTTACGAGATATATATTTAAATGAACATTTGATAAAGAATATTAATGGTCCTTACAAATTAGACTCTTGAGTTTTGAAACAATGCCATACATATTTTTGCAAAGTCATTGTCATTTATCTACACATGTATTTTTGCCAGTAAGGTGTGGTATGCAAGTTTTTACCTATGTTTACATCTGTTTGAACGTAAGAGACCGCTCACCTGGAATTATTAACGACGTCAATTACCTGATTATTTTCAACAGATCTAATTGATGTTCGAACAACATTTTAGCTGGTAATTGATCTTTAATGGATTGTACAGGTAACTTTTTTTTTACGTTAGATTTTTAAATCTTTAATTTTTTTCACTTTTTTTTTGTATGAGATTTGATAACGCAATAGTAAGTTTATTTATAATTTACAGACTTTTAATGTTTTCTAAAAATAAAAAAATATTAAATCAGCTAGTATATGAAATTTATGCTCTGACAAAATATTTTTGTGCACTTTAATACATTTTTATATTTATTCAAAAATGAATTCATTCCTTCCTCTAAATTGCAAAACTTGAGTAAGAAAATTAAAAATGACTATGGTATGCTTTATATTGATTTATATTGGTTAACTCAGTTTTGAGTGCTAGCTTTTGTCATTAAATATTTAAAAGTACATGTAAAAGTGCATGTATATAGACATTATTAAACTTTATATTGTATATTTTGGTTTTTACTGGGTTTTAAATGTATTACTAATAGAAACTTGAAAAAGAAACATGCATGCATGTTCTCATTTCTTTTGGTCTGAAAATTAACATGTCATATATACATGTAGTTATTGTAGTATTTACGATATGCAGGTCTACCATATTTTTAACATATTTTGTGGACATAGTTTTATCATGAATTTTTTATGTCAATGATTTGCAACTTTTTTAGGTCATTTAATGACAGGAAATGACAAATCGACAAAATAGCAAAAATAATTCCCTGTCTAAAAATTTACTACCTTTTTGATTTCAACGAATCTACCAAATTTGAACTGAATTGAAGATGCCCTTTACAAAAGTAACCTTTATTTTAGTCAATTCCAATAAAAAAAAATCAAAGGAATTCCAATAAATTGGCAATTGGTTCAAAAGAAGCCCAAATTTTGTGCAGTCAATATGTAAGACCTTTCATAATGTAACTGATGAAAAGAGTAGACATGTAAGCCAAGGCTCCGTGTTGAAGGCCATACCTTGACCTTTAATGGTTTACTTTTATAAATAGTTATTTTGATGGAGAGTTGTCTCATTGGCACTCATACCACATCTTCCTTATTCTATGTATGGCTGATAGTCAATGTGTATTGGTCAAAATAAATTACAATAAGAATTACGACTAAAGAATAATTCTTTAGTTTACCAGATTTATACTGACTCATGAGGTAGATGACAATCTAATAAAAAAGTTCTGTTGGCCTTTTTTATTTGAAAAAATACCCAGACTTACTTAGCTCGTGTTTAATGTTAGGAATTCATGATGACTTAACACATCCTGTTTGTGACAGTTTCTTTTAAGCTTTATAAGAATTATGTTCTAAGCTATCTTGACTACAACCAATATCGTATAATCTATTAAGAATTTATTAAAATATATGTAAAAAAGGTAGACTTGGAGTAGTGCATCATAATGGCTGCTTTTGATTTAAATTTTTAGCTATCACAAAACTCAGTCCCAAAACTTACATTTAAGCTTGCTCATCACGTCTAACATTATTTTAACTGAAGATCTTTTCCTCTGAAACAATAGATTATAAAAAAAACCAAGCTAGAACCAGTGTAATATTTCAAGACATGATTGAATTTGTAGTATTTATGTTTTTCCCAAATTTATTAGTGGCATGGAAAGTTTTTCAATAGTTTTGAATGTAAGTCATAATAATACTCCCTTAGTTGCAAAGCTGAGGTTTAGAGTGATTATTTTAAACAGAGAATAGCAGTGGCGGATCCAGGAGATTTCCAAGGGTTGAAACCCAGTTTTTTTTAACAATCAATGCATATAAATTAGGACATATAGTTTATTCTGGATTGGGAACCCTCCCTCCCTTTTAAAAATTGGTGGATCTGCCCCTGAATAGGTATCAATAAAACTTTTATTAAACCTTCAGAACTAATGGTAATATGTACCTCTCATAAATTCTACTATTTTGTGAGAACTGCGTTCCTTCCGCAAAACATGAGCTTGCTCATATCATGACATATGTTTACAAATTATAAAGGAAGATGAGATGAATAAATAGTGATAAGTGTTTTGACACAACAAATAAATATATGAACTGAAAATGTAACTGTGTTATGCAATGCTATTCTTAGTTTCTTAAAAGTGCACATGTATGTTTTTGGCAAACTTGCCAGAAATGAAGACATACATTGTACATGTACTGTTGTTGATATTAAGTGGAATCATCTGATCACATATTTATTTAAGGTAAATAAGATGTTCCTCTTTTAAATTGTTTTAATATAATTGCATGAATATTTTAGCAAAAAAATCACTTGTTTGAATTGGAGGTCCTACTTTCTCCCTGACATGTGAACAACAAAAAAAACAACAGAATAACTGAAATGTGCTGTAAATCTGCATTTTTGTTTTGATCTATCATTATAAAAATAAAGCTTTAAAAGAAAGAACAATTATAGGTAAATCCAAATATTTTTAAGCTTTTCTGCCAAATAGCTGGATTTGATTGGTTGACATTCAGTGTAAATTCTAAATCAATTTATCAAAACTAAGGATCTTCTTTAAAGAAAAATTGCATTTATGAACTCAAATACATGATAAGTATTAAAAAGTACATAAAAACAGATAAGACGCCTACGTAATAGGCGAAGATTTTATCCAAAGCCAAAGCTTTAGTCTATTGAGATGTGTTGATATGATGTCATGTTATTGTGGCAAAGTAGCTAGTCAAAACTTTTTTTGGAATTTCAACTTATTTGATTTTAGACACCATCAAGGTCATATGCTATTTTTTGTATGTGAGTATCACATTAATATTGAGATAAATGTATTACAGTATAAAGTTTTGCATAAGTAGACTGTCAAAGTTTAACCATCAAATGAACACAAATGTCTCAAAAAAAAGCCATAGTGTCCATAGGTTAACTCAAATGTAACAGAAAAATCTGTGGTTTATTAAAATCCACGTTCTTTGTTTTACTAAATCCATTTGTAGGCTAGTGAATGATATAAGAGTCTGTTTTGTGTTATGTTGTCTCTTCATGGTATATTTTGTGTCATATTTAATCTGATTTTCACCCTCAATGGTATGGCATCTGCAGTTAAAAGTATTATTTAAATTATCTAACTTAAGTTTGCCTCAACCATATGTTATGAATCTGATATACTATGCTAATTACCACAAAAGGCAGATCAAATACGAATTTGGGTAGTGTCACTTTTACTGTCCTTGAGTTATTTCCCTTTATAATGTTATATGCCAGGGGGAGCATCATCTGTGTCCCATGAACACATTTCCCATTTATTTTTATGTATAACATCTTTGGAAGAAACAAAAGACAACTTTACACAAGAGACCAAATGACAATAGTTAATAACTTTTGGTAACTGTAAAACCTTCAACAACAAGCAAAACCCATACTGCATAGCAAGCTATAAAAAGCCTCGAACATGACATAATGTAAAACAATTCAAACTAGAAAACTATGGCCTAATTTATTTATGTCATACATCAACAAACAACAACCACTGATTTACAGGTTCCTGACTTTTTTTGGTATATCTTCGAAACCAGCAACTTATTTTTTTTTAGTTTCTTTGTTAAATTTCATCTTTTTAAATTTACATTGTTATTCATGATTTTTTTTTAGTTTAAATAAACGATTAAGCTTCCTGAAGAATTTAAAATCAAGTGACAGTCACTTCATCAGCCAGAGATGTTTAGAAATTACTATTATATTAAAGATATTCATTTATCACTAAGTTATCAGACTTTAAAAAAATAATTATTTTATTATGACCACTGTAAAATACCCATTAACATAAACATTATTATGGAAAATAAGGAGTATGATTTATGCATATAATAAATTCATAGTTATAATTCATTCTAAACTATTGTAAACAAACAGATACATGACTCGGCTAATTTTATAAAAATGAAGTGTTCTTTAAATAATTCCAAATTCTGTTTTATTTTTTGTTACCTGTATTTTATAGGTAAATCTTGTAGAAAATAATCAATAAGGATATAAAGGTATAAAGATTATAATATTGCGTTGAGTAGCTCCGATAAAATTGTCCCATCATCGGTGTGAACGTGAGCGACAAACGTTAAAGAATGTTTAATGATTAGCGAGTTCCTCTCTCTCTATGGTACTACAGAAAAACCTTTAAAAACAGAATGATAAAGCAGGAGAAATCATTGGGTCACGTCCACAAATATATATGCTTAGGGAAACAATGATTAAGCACTCAGAAAACCCTGATCACGTTCACATAAGATAAGCCTCATTGTAACAAAACAAACTAATTATAAACCATTTTTATAATGCTCATCATATTCACAGCTGATTGATTTAATCACAGTGAAATTTAAATATGATGAAGCATTGAATTTGTATTTGTCATGTTTGCAGTTCTGTGTAAAAATCTCTAACACTAAATGATGTAGCACTCTTATTTTCTCTATCACGTTCACAAATATAAGTCATTGCTAATCGTAATCGTAAAATGTTGAATAAATATAAACTGTTTGGAAGTCTAACGTTAACAAGACGATTTAATCATTTGATGTTTGATCATCGCTTTATATGCAGTTTTTTGAGTGACTTGCATGCAGATAATTGTCTTCAATAAGAATGAGAGGTAGGGAACTTAATTTTATACTTGCAAGGCTTGCATTTTGCAATCTTAAAAGTTTATTTAGTTGACCTTGAACTACAATGTATGTACAAATGTATACTAATTATGCTTCATTTATCTAAGTATATGCTTTTAAATGTCATCATGTTCAGCTAAATTTGGCTAGTAACATACACATGTTTATTTGTCTGTTTATACCCGTTACAATTTTTTCACCATTTTAACTTCTATTTTGCATGTAGTAGGCTGAGAGCATGTTGCATACTAAACAATTGATCAGCATATTGCACTACGACAACCCAACAACACAAGTATGTAAATACTTGGGTAAAGTCATTTAAAGGACAACATAAATATTGCATAAAAGACAGTAAAACATATCACTTGTATTTTTTATCCAATTTGAATAGATACTTTGCAAGCTCTGTAAAAAAATCATGTTAAAAATAGATTTTCTATTAATAGCTTGTAAAAAAATGAACCCCCAAGAAGCTTTTGCTTGGTTGTTTTGTATCAGCTGCAATTGTTGTTACCTTTGTTTAGTTTGAAAATACTGTATATGTGTAAATTATTTTTGAAACAGCTTTATATTTTAAATGTAGTTCATGTGCAGACATCAGGTGTTGTATGATATTATACATGCAGCTATAGGCTACATTAAAACCTGTGTTTCTGTTTTGAAATAAAGGCTATCAGGTATCATGCAGATGGCTTCAACAAAAGGAGGGAAACTTTGAAATGTAGAATCCTTTTATGATGTACATTGATGGTGATACTGCTTTGTGATTTATCTAAACACAAAAGGGAACTTCCCAAAGGCAATGGAATGAAATCTAATTTATCTTTTTTTTTTTATTCAAAAATATCGAAGTGAGGATTTTTAAGATTTTGATTCATATAAACAGAAGATATCATATGGTAATTTGTGTTAGGATGCTGTCTTCTTTGAATATAAACATAATAATAATAATAACACCCTAAATCTCCCCTTATATATATAAGAAAACTTATCTTTATCAAGTTAAGCATTGAATTTATTTATAGATTTGTAAAACGTTAATGCCCATAAACATAAAAAACCTAACTAGATATTAATAAGATATATGACTTGATTATTATGATTTCTTTAAAGGAAGTAAGAAATGTAATATCATCAATGAGAACACCTTATGATATACATAAAAACGCAGAAAGACGATGAAATGTCGAGTCATGAAAAGGTGAACGTGAGTGACAGAGTCTTTGGAATGTAAGACTTACATTTAAATATTCAAGTCAACCACAACAAGTTACTCTTCAATGACTTTAATAGGGATATATATTAATTAGTAATTATGTAAAGGTGTTTTATGCCCTTTTTTGCATCACAAGTATGTTTTCATAACATTTGATCAAACTTTTTTTTATGATTTGATTTAATGGTAGTAATGTGCTGCTCTGGTTAAGTTTTTTATTGATGAGATTGTCAGGTTAAATTCTTAGGCCCTCTGCCAATATAAGAAAGATTATATGAATTTTCCTTAGCCGAAATTATTTTTCAACTTCAATTGACATTGGTATGTATTTTTTCAACATGCATGGTTCTCCATAGGATTAATACAATTGAAATTTATAAATGTAAATTGTGCTTAAGTATTAAGTTATTCCACGTCCACGGAGTCTTAAAGGCTGGTTTTAAAGGAAATTCAGTTGTTTACTTCCATTACTGTAAATGAAGTAGCAGACATACCACCTACCATGGTAGTATTTTTGTGAAAAGCATATTTACTCTAGAATTTTTACTTTGTATATATATGAAAGCAAAACATTTGTATTTTTCATCAATCAAAAATAGCAGTCATACATTATATTCTAACATTTGCATGAACTTTGGTCCTCATATCAATTTTTTTGCCATTTTAAGTGCATTTAATAGAAATTACGTCACTAATGACCATTTGAGTTACATATACATGTATTACATTGTACATTTTCAAAAAGTTTTTTCTTCACAAATAATAATAAGACAAGTGATCATGACTCATATAAATAAGCTTGAAAATATACATTGTATCTATAATCTTTGAAAGTACAGAAAGTTCAGTTGTAAATTTGAATGAAACAATATCAAGTTATGAAATAATGCATTGCAGTGCGCAGATGAAATATATTAAGCTATGTTATGGCATTGTGGTTATGTCAGGTACTAAGAAATAATAATTAATTGGCTAGAGGTAAAGGGGGAGGGTTGAGATCTCAAAAAACATGTTTAACCCTGCTGCATTTTTGCGCCTGTCCCAAGTCAAGAGCCTCTGGAATTTGTTAGTCTTGTATGATTTTTAATTTTAGTTTCTTTTATATATTTTGGAGTTTAGTACTTAACTAGTACAGGGGCCAGCAGAAGAACGCCTCTGGATGCGGGGGTTTTCTCGCTGTATTGAAGATCCATTGGTGGCCTTCAGCTGTTTCTATTCTTTGGTCTGTTTGATATCTTTTGACACATTCCCCATTTCCATTCTCAATTTTTTTATATCTATAATATTTGAAAGTGCACTTCAATATTATTATGCAGTGCAGTGCGCAGTTAAAATATATTAAGCTATGTCATAGTAGTGTGGTTATGACAGTCCTAATAAATAATAAGGATTATGTTGCAGTTTTATAAGTTTGTACCTGTCAAGGACACAGAGATAAAAATGTGTCCTTTTACCTGAAAAAAGTATAATTTTAGAATATAAATTTTATTTGGTTGTTTTATGTCTCAGGGCTTTATCTTCATACATGTCCTATAAAAGGTCTTTTTATTCTTGTAAACATTTAGTCCAGCATTTTTATTTGTTTATTTCAACAAAAATTCATTTGACTTTGAAAAGATATGAACTCTTAATAATTTACAAAGCTGATTGAAAACAAATATGATTTTTTCCGATATTTGTCAGCTGTTATTTAATATAATGCTGATATTGTGATTATTTGTAAGATAACCTTTAATATTAAAAGTTTTAACGAAAAGAACTAGGATTGATTATTGTTATATTTATGTAGAGAAATTGTCATTGAGTTCACTTTAATTGTAGTACATTTCATTGATTAATTTCACCTATGATATACTATAAAAGTCTGGATTGTAGTGAATGGTGGTTACTCAGGTAGAAATTCTCTCTCACGTTTACCTTCAACTGGGCATGCGTGTTACTCAGCAAAATGAAAATGTATATCTATTATGACCCACTTATAATACTTTTATTTTTGTGGTTTGCTGACCTCATACCTGTAATTGTACAACATTCTTTAAACTTCTGTAGTCACGTTCACATAGGTAATCGTCAATAGGAAGTCAAATAAACAAACTTTTACCGAAAAAGATCGATAGTTGCATTACATACAGATTAAAAAAATCTTTTAAAATTGATTTTGAAAGTTTTAATAGATTAAAAAAAGGATTTAATTTGCATCCTTTATTTAGATTATAGTATGTTTTGGTTTTAGCAGTTGTTGCATTTTATATAGAAAAATGAAATTACACAAAAATAGAAATTTTATCCCCAAAGTAATTTTTTTTTATAACTACAAACATTATTATTATATTGGATATTAAAGATATGTATCCCATGTCTCTATTTATTATTGCTATAGACGGTAAACTTTTAAAAGTTGACTTATAAGATTAATGTGCTTTACATCGGCTATGTAATACTAAAAAACATATCACATCCGCTACCAATGACAAAGATATCTGGTACAAATCTGTGTTTTAACAGTTTATTTACAAGTTGTTTTTGAAAAATAATACTTTGCCCTGAAGGTCTCGTTGTAATATGTCTGGATGTACATTTTTAAATCAAGATTGGAGGTAGAACAATTAATTATATATGGCTATTTAACATTTGATATAATACTATCTATCAGTGTGAACCATCACTAAGATTTGTATCAAATTTTTGTCATAAATCTAACGTAAAGAATACACAGTTAAGATAGCCATGTGAAAAAAAACACCATAGAAGGAAGAAATGCTACAGTAAAGAACGGCTGAGTCATTATCTGCCATTTTCTCTGGAAATCTAATCTACTACCATTGTTCTTTGATTACTATCTTAAAGAGATCATCACAATTTTCTATAGACTTAATCTTGTCATTTCTTTATTGTTTATGAAATTGATCTTTTTAAAAACAAAATGACAGGAGTTTTAATGGATTTTAGCTTGATGATTTCTTACGATTTGCTATATACCTGTGAACAGGTAAATGTGTTTGATGATGATGCAAATTTGATTAAATCGATACCATTTGTTTAATATTGATGTCAGGCAATGTTTTTATTGCCTCGTCATCCATCATCAGTGTGCAAATCTCACTAAATAGTTTGTTCCTTGTTTGTTCGTCTTACGTTCAATGTCCTGTTCAATTTTCATACTATAGTATTTTATTGTCAGAGGAGAGGTTTCATTCTTGCATATTTTTCACATATAACTCCTTCAAACTAAGTTGATCTTCGATGATTTGGCTATTCTTTTACTGGTCATGTTTAAGATTTTCACATATGCAAGCACTTATACATCCTTGGGTTCAAAATTTATTGGTTTGAGAGTTCCTGTGATGGTCCATCTAGATAAAGTGCTTCAGACCAAATTTAGAAAGCGTTATTTTTATGCCCCACCTACGATAGTAGAGGGGCATTATGTTTTCTGGTCTGTGCGTCCGTTCGTCCGTTCGTTCGTTCGTTGGTTCGTCCGTCTGTCCCGCTTCAGGTTAAAGTTTTTGGTCAAGGTAGTTTTTGATGAAGTTGAAGTCCAATCGACATCAAACTTAGTATACATGTTCCCTATGATATGATCTTTTTAATTTTAATGCCAAATTAGAGGGTTTACCCCAATTTCACGGTCCACTGAACATTGAAAATGATAGTGCGAGTGGGGTATTCGTGTACTGGGGACACATTCTTGTTTATTTTACAGTTAATATGTTCATGAATAAAATTTGAACAAGTGAATAAATGCAAAAAGTTACTTTTGTAGTCCTTATCTGTAGATTTATAACTGGTGCACCCTTTCCTTTGATTGAAAGATTCTACACAAGCATTCTCTGTTTGTCCAATTTCCTACCAAATTCTAACGTAAGATGACAAGGCATGTAAAGACTAGTAAATTAAGTTGATATACAAATTCAATTATATGCTAATTTCTTTGTACCTCAACTCCAGAAAAGAAACAAATGTAATGCTGACAAATAGTTACTCCTGATTTTCAGTTGAATGTTATAATACATTTAATATATAGAGATATGAACATGAATTTTAATGAACATTTTAATTTGAAGAATAATATGAATAAAACATTAGTGGACAGTTACGATTTTTTGCTGAGTCATTGTTTGACTTTGGATAGACCATCTGTTTGATTACCTGATTAACATTTGTAATTTTCCCAGGTAAAATTGCTTTATAATGTTGACTAGAGATTATATACTATTGTATCACCTCTGTCCAGTTTACCTTTGTGACTCAGCAAAACCATTTAAAATTTGACCATTTATATTGAACTGTTCAATCATGCATAGAAAATGACATGCACTTTTTAGTAGGAGGACACATTTAGCATGTTTTGTTTTATTTTGGATGTGAGCATGCTATTAAGTGACATCTAATGCCATCATGCAGAATACATACAGTAAGATCAATTTAATTTTTTAAATTTGGTGTTTAATTTTATTTTTAAACATTGATTATATATAAATGACCAATAGATGAAATGTTTAATTCAACCCTGAGACTACTGTACAGTTGTAGTATAGTATTCTCATATCAACCTAAATTATTTGATAAAATATTTTTTGCAAAAGAGAATTTTTGCTTTTAAGAATTGTAGAACTGGACCTGTGTGTATACTTTGAAAGTTGGATATATTCTGTAAGGATCTTATACTTCTTTCAGTATCATGTATAGTGTGTTTAATGTTTTGAAAGTACCCAGGATTAGTTTATCTCATACTTTGACCCATTATTGTCCTCTTTCAGTCTCTCTTCCTATTTTGTTTTTGGTCAATTGTCCTTTAGCCAGGTTTGACCGAATTATATTGGAGGTCATATACTGACCAGGTAGCAAAAATATGAACAGTAAGGATATTCATAAAAGGCCATCAGTAAAAACTCAGCAGTGTTACTAATCCAATAAGCTTAATTTTAATGAGGTTTTCCGAGATAATCCCCCATAATAAAACAAGGCAGTCTGAATCTCTTGCAACTCTACCAAGCACTACCTGTTACAATTACCACTCTTGGAAAAAAAAACGCTATTTCATTCAATACAATACGTAGGACATTTAAATGATCATGTGATATCAACTTTACGGGTAGCGATTTCAAGCAAGATTATACTACTAGTGAGTGTCAAGACTTTTTCCGAATTAACTAAAAATGGTTTTAATCTATAATAATAGTTGTTATATTTGTGATAACATGGATATTCAGGTGCAAAGAGAAATTTTATATTTCTCTGGAAAACAGAAATGGATTTTATTCACTTAAAAGGTAATTAAGTATAAAACTAATTTTGTTATGACACATTTACTGAATTGGAAGCTTAAGGGAATTATTTTTATTATGACTCGATATGAGCTGAACTATTTCAGTTATTAATTTTTTCTTAATTTATACTTTCAGGATGTTTTATCGGTTATATAACATTTGAATAAGATTTTTATTAAAGTTTTTTTTAAATTTTACATTTTTATTGAATTATACCGGTATGTATTTCCATGTACATTAGATAATAATGAATGTAAGTGTGATGTTAGAGAAACCTCCACTCCTTTAAAATTATAATCACTGTAAAAAGAAGACTTTATTTTTACTAAAGAACAGTGAAATTTTTAAAAAATAAAGTTTATCTTGGGCTGTGTTTTTGTCGCTACTAGATAAAATGACTTAAGCAATTTCTAGTTACTAAGTAAAAGTGGCCCTGGGATATGGGAACTACTGCATTCATTTCAAGAGGTAAAGAATTCAGAATCAGTTTAATTTATCCATTGCAGCTTTAAAAACTTTGTGCAACCTCTTTTGAGGAAAAAAAGTAATAATTTGAATTATCATATATTATATTTCTGCAAATTGTTTTTGCACCAAAGTACTCTGAATCAACAGTGTTTTATCTGTTATAATGTATACATGCATAACTTACTTACTCTTGACGAAGTTTTTATCTATATTTATTGATTGTCTCTAAAAATGTGTTCCGGTTAAAAATTAATTTGATGCAATGTTTAAATAAAAACCATCTGGAGAATATACCTTTGAAAAGTTTGGTATTCTTGCTACGAATAACTATAAGGTTAAACTTTGTTTGTAGCTGAGTTCTAGGTTATTAGTTTTAACGATTGATTGATTGATTGATTGGTGTTTAATTATGCTATTAGTTTTAACTTAATTATTGTGATACTGATAAAATATGTTTTACATAGAGTTTAATATCTCTGCCATTTACTGTAAATTTGCCATTTAATTATAAAGACTTCTTGCATAAATTTTTGTCCTCATTAAAAATACCGAAAATTGTTTGAATGTTAAATATGATACATTGCATAGTGACATTTGAATTTGGTGATCACATTAAAACATTGCACTGTGATTCAGCTATTTTTTCAAAGCTTACATTATTTCATTTCCAACTTAATATAAACTTTAATATTCAAATAGTTTAAGAGATAAAAATAACCACATGATATACAATTGTAATAATTTGGACAAAAGACAATGCCAATTAAAGGTCTTAGATGTTGTCAGTATGAGAATTTCTACAGGGTAATATAAGTTTGTATTTGTCTATAGATTTAAATGTGATAGGATACTCCTAATGAAATTTATAAGGAATAGACGAGGTAGGGTATATGTCAACGAGACAGCTACCCAATGATAGTATATCTAATAAGTTATATGGCACATGATAGGCCAAAAAGTTCATGAGACTTCAAGTTACTATTAAATAATAGTTCTTGTAAAACAATGTGAATTTGGTCAGTGCTGGAATGTTGTTTACCATACATTCAAATTTTAAATACATGTAGATCAAAAATATATCATAGAATAATAATAGTTTGTATGTGATTTTAAAAGGCTCATAACAGTTCAGCTTTAAATACATGTAGATCAAAAATGTATGTTAGAATAACAATATTTTGTGAGATTTTAAAAGGCTTATAGCTAGTCCCTGTTGAAAGAACTTTCACTGACTCATTAGACGAAATGATGTTGGTAAACCATTTTGAGTTTACCCTTCTGTTTTGTAGCGTTGGATTTTTTTTGGGAGCTTTTGTTATAGAATTGCTGTTTCAACTTTCAGTCATCTTAACTTTAAAAAGCACCACCTTTACTATCATTTCATAGCTAAGAATACACATCAGGTTCCTTTGCTTTTTTTAATACTTCAATATTTCTATGTATACATGTGCATCAGCTTTGATTTTGTTTATGCAATTGATTGATTGAAGTTGAAAGCATTATTGGCATGTGTCCATAATTACGTATGTTGCTGATGACTTGCAGTTATAAGAACTGCTGATAATGATTAACGTCATGAAGCAATCATAACAGGTGAATATATGGGAAAGCATAATGATATAGATAAATATTTACATAACAGATACATACATGAAGGAATCAATAATGATAATAATTAGAATGACTAAGGATTTCAGTAAGAGTACAGATCGACAGCATCATCAGCATTAGGTTTTTTATGGTATAATGTAGGTGGAATATTCTTTGTAAACGTTGTCAATTAGGATCATTGTCAGGAAACCTTCTTGAAATGATATCATACGGATTGATATGTATGAAATTTTTAAGATGAGTTTTTAAATTACGGAAGATAGATATATGTAGGAGTGTTGTTGATATCTCAGCTGAAACATGTTAACTACACTGAATTTTCATGTTTTATTTAAGGAATTTATTATAAATAAAATGGATTATATTTTTCTGCATTGTCATTGTGAAGTCAGAAGGTGAAATTGTTTTCATGCCTTTCAATCAGTCCTAATAGAAAATTATTTTCTATTCAATGAGGTAAATAAGTATTTTAAGCACACTTATAATAATCCCTTTTTGGGTTGATCTTGTTAGTGTACTTTTCATTCATTTCTAAAACGTCAAAGTCATATTGTCTCTTGATATAAAATGTATAACATATGATGATTTATTACAGGGTTTTTTGATGAATTACGATTTGTTATGTTGAATTATTTTTTGAGATGAAACACTCCCAACCTCATTCATATTTTCTTGCAGCTGGTCAGTTGTATTTTTATTTCCATAACAGCCTCTAAAAAATTAATAATGCTATTGGCAAGCATGCAATGACGCTCAGCATGTCAGTCTTGTACTAAGAAGGGTTTATGTTCATATCACAATGCTGTGTTTTCAGCTTGATATATATATGTAATATTTGCCACTGGACATTAAATAGCTATCATGGTAAGAGAATTCTTTTCAAGTGATCAGGATGTAGCTGAAAGACATTTAAATGTAGAAAATTAAACTAATACTTATTTTGTCTATTTTCAGGTTCTGCCATTTCCAATACAAGACATTTTCTAAGTATAAATATTCTGATATTAGTATGTTGGATCCAGTTTAGAATTGACGATAACAAAATCATCCAAAATGTCTGCCGAGGAAGTTTATGAGTCGAAGATGAAAACAGACAGTTCTTCCTGTTATAGGATACAACCATTGACAACAGAAAAACCTGCTGATGGTAGCATGAACTTTACCATAATGAAACATCCAAAAGAAGCATTGGATGTTATGAGTACTTTAAGACTTTTAACTAAATTATGTGATGTGACCTTAGTTGTCGGTGAAGACAAATATTTAGCTCATAAAATTGTGTTGGCTGCAGCTAGTCCCTATTTCCGTGCAATGTTTACCGGTGGTATGAAGGAGGAAGGCATGACCACGATTCCTCTTCATGGAATAACAGCATGTACACTTGCAGTGTTAATAGAGTTTGCATACACTGCTGAAGTTCGTGTAAATGAAAGGAATGTGTGCTACTTATTACCGGCTGCTACAATGTTTCAAATGAACCATGTTGTGGAAGCATGTAGTGTTTTTTTAGAACATCAGTTAGATCCTAGTAACTGTATTGGAATAGCAGATTTTGCTAGTGAACATGGGTGCCATGAACTAGAAACAAAAGCTCGGGAATTTATTTTCAAAAATTTCTCAGAAGTTGTACGTTGTGATGAATTCTTGACGTTAAATCCTTGCCAATTAATAAGTTTCATAAAACATGATGAATTAAATATTCGGTGTGAATCTGAAGTTTTTGATGCTGTGATACGATGGGTGCAACATGACTTAGAGAAGCGTGCATGTAAATTAGAGGGATTACTTTATGCTGTTCGTTGTCATTTCTTAGCCCCTCATTTCTTAGAAAAACAATTAAACAATTGTAAAGTTTTAAAGAAAATGCCTCAATGTCAGGAATACTTGACTAAAATTTTTCAAGGACTAAAATTACATCAGTCAATACCCGAAAAACCAAGAAAACCGTGTTCACCTCTAGTTATATACACTGCTGGTGGTTATCTAAGACAGTCCCTTAGTAATTTTGAATATTATAACACATGTACAAAACAATGGAATCGCTTGCCAGATTTACCGAAACCCAGAAGTGGATTAAGTGCATGTATTGTAAAAGGTGCTTTTTATGTGGTTGGAGGTAGAAACAATTCTCCAGATGGCAATATGGATTGTAATTCTTTAGAAATGTATGATACTTTAAGGAAACAATGGGTGACAAAGTGTCCTATGTCTGTGCCCAGGAATCGAGTTGGAGTAGGAGTTATAGACAATATGATTTATGCTGTTGGTGGCTCACAAGGCCAGCAACATCATTGTACTGTAGAAAGGTGAGTTGGTTTTGAAAATCTCTCTTGCACAAGTTATGAAGATTAATAAAAGTACAAAAGCTGGTGCAATGCACAGCTTCAATATCCTAAAGGTTACTTCGACACAAGTTATAATACCTAGAATATATTGGCAACATATTGTTTGTGATTGATTCGTGAAGTGTTTTATAGCTGTGTGTTGTGTTGTTAGTAAGTTGTGGGAATTAGAGCATATTTATTGTATTGTTTACATAATTGGTTTAATTGTAACCAATCAAAAGCTATAAGTTACTGGTTGTACATAATTCGGTATAGTAACATTATTAACATCGATTTATCTTGTAAATAAGACCTTTCTTGGTCAGTTTTTTCATTATTTTTTATTGCTTTACATTCAGAACAACAAGTTGTCATGATTGTTAATTTTCTCACTATCAAACTTTTTGTAATGCATGCTTATCTCTGAGGTTCAGAATTCTATCAAAAATATTTTGATCAGTTTATAATGAATTAAAATAACGGTAAGATCACTAACAATATTCAAATCACATATGCACTCTTTCTAGTACTTATGTAAACATGGCCAGTGCAGTTTAAGCTGTTTCTTAAGTTCCTATTTTGTTTTTATGCTACATTTGTTACCATTTTATTGGGAGTGCAGCATTCCATTCATATGGAATCTTGTTTGTGAATGGGCAATTTTGCATAGGAAATATATTCAACTGTCACTGGTGAGCTTTGTTATAGTCATTTCATAGTTCCTGATAAATGTTTGGCCTTCAAATCTTTCGCTTCGAAAGGATGTTACTTATAAAACATTTATCTTATTGGCATGATTTTATTTCATTGTAAAGGTGTTTTGCCTTTCATATACATTTTTGGTACTTTAAATAATGAGGCACTTTATACGTGTAGTAAGAATTCAAAATTTGTGGTTGGGATTTTACCAGTAATTCAGGAAGGAAATTCATTTGAATAAATTATATGTACAATACATGTAGGTCATGTAAACAAGTACCAATTTTGAATTCATCAACAATACATATTAAGACCTTGCCGTGATATGGAATTAATACTGTTTGGTTCTTTTCTGTTGTATTATGTATTGCAGTGTATATAGGCAAGCCAGAAGTATATTACATATCACAATGGCTTTTGAAAACGAATACATTTGACATTTAGTCTAAATGACTCAGAAATATACGGGTCTATCCATTTCAATGAAATCCTGGGTGGATTTTAATTGTGGGTATTTTGCAACATCATCATCTAGGTGAAACTTTACATGAATATTTAATGTACAAAATTACGTTTGTTCTGCCTGACCTTTAACTTTACCTAGAGCTATCATTTTTTTCCTCTCTGATTTGAAGTATTTTTAAATTCTGTACAAAGAGATATTTTCTACATAATTAATACAATGTAGTTTCAGTGTCTTGACAGTTTAATTTGAGATTAATTAAATTGTTCAATGATAATATCGGAACAATGCTAAAATGGTTGGTAAATTAAATTAACAATAAAACTTCATCTAAAAATAGGACAAATCATAGCCCACTTTTTGCATTACAAAAAGAGCATTATCATGGTCACCATGATCTTATTAAATGCAATGTATACATTTGTAGATCTAGATATTGTCTCTTCCCCCACCAGGGGATCTGGGTTAAAATTAGTCTATCAACAGTTTCTTGTGTAAACTTGACAGATTTATCTTTGATCGTGATGATTTAATAAGTTCAATAAATAAATAATTCATTAACTGAGTATTCTTTTGGTTTTTTGGTACTGGAAAATTGTCACAAATATTTAAGCATGTCATTGTTTGTGGTAATCTTTTGTTGACAATAAAGGTGGTCATTTTAAAGGTCACTTTTAGATACTAATCAGTAAAGTAACCACTTCCACATAGTAGTACCTAGTACTTCATATAGGATTGTAAGAAAATCAAATATTTATATAATATTAATAAATGTTTAAAAAGAAACCAATGTGAAAATGATGAATGAAAGTTTTTTTTCATATTTGTTTGATATTTTAGTATGTTTTAAAAAATGAGTTGGTCAAGGCATTTTTTGCATGAATTTTTTTTTTTAAAACCTTTAAAAAAACTTTATTCAAATCATACCAGAAAAAAAACATAAAAAAGAACACTTATCCAATTTTTCCAACATTATACCAGGAAAAACCTTTAAAAAAGAACAGTTTAAATCATGCCAGGAAAAGCCTTAAAAAAGAACAGTTTAAATCATGCCAGGAAAAACCTTTAAAAAGAACAGTTTAAATCATGCCAGGAAAAACCTTTAAAAAGAACAGTTTAAATCATGCCAGGAAAAACTTTTAAAAAGAACAGTTTAATTCATGCCAGGAAAAACCTTTAAAAAGAACAGTTTAAATCATGCCAGGAAAAACCTTAAAAAAGAACAGTTTAAATCATGCCAGGAAAAGCCTTAAAAAGAACAGTTTCCCAATTTATCTGAAAACATACCAGAAAAAAAGTCTTCAAACTAAGAATAAGAAAAAAGATATGTCCTACAAATATTTTAGTTTATTTTAAAACTTCATACATTTTGCAAGTTTGTATAATTTTTTAATTTATTTTCAGGTATGACCCTGACTGTGATATTTGGACTAATGTTGATCCTATGAAAACTAAAAGAATTGGTGTTGGTGTTGCATCTTTAAACCGTTTATTATATGCTGTTGGTGGTTATGATGGTTCAAATAGATTACGGAGTGCTGAATGTTACGATCCTGAAGTTAACGAATGGTCTCCTATACCTCCTATGAATACAACAAGAAGTGGAGCAGGTAATTTACATAAAAACAAAAAAAAAACTACAACAGTGGACACTATGCATTACATTATATCTTGTTATTTAGATTTGGAACTGTCCATTTTTTTTTGCTGCTCTTGATATATTCATTAGATCTTTTGATAAACTATATATAGTGGCAACATGTTACATTCAATTACAAAATTCATTTACGATTTTGACACTGCTTAATTTTTGATGTGGTATGATTGCCAATTAGACAACTATCAACCAAAGTTTAAATGAAGTTCAAAAAGTGGATGTAAGCTTGACTAAAGTTGACAACGATGTGCTTTCTTAGCATGCTTAGATAACATTATCTACATACATGTACCAGTATGTGTTTGTGATCAAAATACATTTACATATCAGATGTGTACAGTTAATTGAATTGTTATTTCACTGATGCAAAAAAAATAAAAAAATTTCAATCATGTAAACAACGGTAAAGTTGCATGTTTTTAAAAAAACGCAGAATTGATAATAAAACATTTATGAGAGAAAATACATGTATTTGATGCAAAGAAATATGATTATGGATAGAAAATGATATCAATTATATATATTATTTTTCAGGTGTTGTTGGTATGGACAATTATATTTATGCCGTTGGTGGTTATGACAGTAGCTGTCAACTAAAATCAGTAGAACGATATAATACTTGTACAAAAACTTGGGAATTTGTAGCCCCTATGAGGAGCCCCAGAAGTGCTTTAAGTGTATGTGTATTAAGTGGGAAGCTTTATGTTTTAGGTAAGATATGGTTTTTATCTTGTTTGTTTTCATTGCATAATATACAACCCTGGCATGTACCTGTTTATTATATCAGTTTCTTTATATACTGACAAACAACGTATAAAGCTCTAAAAATTTTGTCTAACAAAAAGTTGGTCAGAAAAATATATAAAATTTATAAATGAGGGACCAGATATCTATGCTTTCACATTTTTTCTTTCGTATCAATATATTAACACTATAACTGAAAGGCAATGGAATTAACAAGAAAAATGTGGAAACATTAGTTAAATTTTCTTCAGGTTCAATACAAAATAGTTTGTGAAACACATAAGCTAATGATAAAATAGGCCTTTGTGCTGAGATTAAAGTACTTGTCTGGGTTAAGAAATAATTATATATAAATGAAAAGGAGATATTTATTTTGATGTTTTACTCTTCAATCAGAACAACATATTTGATTAATGCTTTCAGTCTATATTTTATATTTTTCTGTCAGTACAAAAATTGAAAAGAAATACACAGGATTTATTTTCTACAATTTTGCAGTACAAGTACAAATTAAAACTTCTAAGTTAACCCAGTTTAATTTATAAACCAAAAAAATTGAAGAAAAAAAACTAAGAGAAAAAATAGCTGCAAGGCAAAGGTTTTTTTTTTTGTTAAGTGTTTTTTGCTATTTTTCACTAACCACTAATTAATAAATTCCAATTGACGTCAATGTGATAATAATCCTGGCTAAGTTCTAATTATCTATTCCTCGATAAATGTCATCGGATGACTTGCAGGAATTATTCTGTAATAGAGTGTAAATAGATAAAAATGGCTAGAAACTAATTTGAAAATGATGAAGCATCTTAAAAAAAAAAGATAAAGTCTCAACCAAAAGAATTTACAGAATGAGTCGATATTATTAAATATCTATTATTAGAATTGAAAAAAAATGTAAACAAAAAATTATACAACTTTTTATAAGTGTTTTGTATTTATATAGACATTGCAACTCTTGGAAAATATACCACACACTTACACACAAAATTATACAAATAAAATGATAAACTGTGAAGTATATTCTTAAATCCATATTAACCATATGTAGATTTTTCATCAATTTTTAATGTGTCTCATTATTTTTTTTGCAGGAGGTTATGATGGTAATGACTTTTTATCTACCGTAGAATGTTTTGATCCCGATAAAAATGAATGGACAGAAGTGACCAATATGACATGTGGTCGTAGTGGACACGGTGTAACAGTTGGTGCTGAACCATACCGTAGCTGATAATGGCTAAATGGTTGGTACCAAAACCAGTCATAATAATCCCGTTCTATTTGTCAACATTATTTATAGTTGCCATTAAGCAAGGTGCCGTAACCATAATTACCGAGCATAGCTTTAGATTTATGTGTATACTTGTGGACTGACTGAAAATTGGTGCATATTAAATTATGTGTATTCCAGAGGTGGATTTACCATGTGACATTTGACCTCTGTCTATCTGTGATAAGCCTATGAAGCTCAAGATTTGACCAGTATATAGATTTTGTTGTATATCATTGTTCCATGTGTTATTACTGTCAGGAGATCTGTAGAAAATACCATTGATTAATACAGAAAGTGTGAGACTTTAAAACAAATAGTATCTTTCTTTTCATGCATAACATGTGATGAAATGACAACCAATTGCATTATCATGATTATGGGATTCAGTTTTCATCTTCTAAAAAATCTGATCACTTAAGTCATATGTAAGCTGTATTATTGTGAACAACAATTACAACCAAGGTACGCATATGCATTTTTCAGAAGTTAACTAAGAACAATGCATACAAATGTGTAGTACATACCATTATCCAATTATTAACTTTTTATAAATTCCGGACTTGCATTCCTTTGAAGCTTTTTAGAAACAGTGGTTTTCACATTTCTTTTTTTTTGTAAAAAATTAGTTGACAAGTGTTGAATTTAAAAAAGAAAATTTCCTTGGTTGTTGTGAAAGTTTTATTCCAATAGCACTGAAGATCATTCAAATAAATGTACTGTTTTCAATTTCTTATCTGTGGGAGTTCGTAACTCCCTGTATGTAAAGATTACCCTTGCTATTACTTCTAGGGTCTGTAGTAGACAAAATTTCTGTCAGACCATTTGCAACATGCCATTTCAAGTGGCTGTCAAAATTTAAGAAGCTAATTTTACAGAACCTGCTTCATTAATTTTCTGTGTGCCACTTTCAATTTAAGAATTTAATTTAAAAAAAGAATTAACAAAAAAGACACCTTTCTGTCTTTTATAACTTGTTTTATTTGGATTATAGATTTGATGCATTAGAGACAAAATAACAGTAAGAAAGAGAAAATTGTTATCTGTTTTAGATTTTGATACTTCAAAATGGAAGTAACAGATAAATAAGATAAGATTTTAATTTTTTAAGAAGAATGGCTGGAAAACAGAACATATATTTTGAATGACCTGATTTCTTTTTCTTTTTCTTTCACCTATTTGAATCCCAAATTATTTTCTTTTACTACTGTTTGTCTCACTAGAAATTGTTTTGATTAGAATTCCAGTACCAACAATAGTGGTTACCAATTGTATCATCTTATTTTATTTTAATCCTTTCTGAATTATTCCAACTTGAATGAAGAAAATTACGAAAAGAGTAATTTTCATAAAAAACTAAATTATATACAGGTAAACATAGTTTGATAAAAACAAAAATACTTTTCTGACAAAAGTGAGACAAACACAGTAGTATTATGTATTTTTGTTTATTTGCCAAACATCAGGTAGCTTTATTTTACATCTTTTGCAATTTTCGTTTTTTTAGTTTGTTGTAAGCCAAAGATGTTAAACCGAAGAGCTTTATCTGTTTCTATAAATTTTATAAATTTCAAGATTTCTCTTATAGAAAGGGAAGTAACTGTTTTTTGGAAAGTAAGACTATTTCTGAAACTGATATATGTGCTCATTGTAGCTTAATTTTGCATTTGTTTAGTGATGTTGTGAACCATAGATAAAATGATTGAAAAGGGCTTTCAAAATATTGTAAATAATCAAATCATATATGTGTCGTTACAATCATGGATGTGTAAATGTTTTGTTATATTGTTGTAAAAGACTATAATCAAAGGGAAAACTAAAAGTTTTCTCCTAACCAAAGGTGCTATAGTTACAGTAATTTGTGTTATGTTTCTGTTTATTTATTATTCTTTCTTATTTTTATACTTTGTTTTGTTACTCCCATAATGATTTGCAGTATACTTCAATAACAAGCTGTTTTTTAAAGATCCTGTCCAAAAAACAAATACTATGTGGACATTTTAATTTTTAGTCACGAGTCTCAGACTTGTTTCAAACTTTATAAGCATTGTATAATTTCTCTTTTTGTATATCTTGATTCAAGTAAGAACACATATTTTATTTCAGAAGTTTTCAAATTTCAATGTGATCTCTAAATGATAAGTGACATTCAGTGTTGATTATTAATTAAAAATTTGATGTTAAAAAAACAATTACTTCAATTCTTGAAAAAGAGAAATATTTGTAAATTGAGAAATGTCAGACTTTTTATCTAAAAATAGATCTATATCAGATGGAATTCCCTCAATTTATTCCCTTTCTTTATCCCATTTTTTTTTAAGTTTAAGCACTTACATGTAATAACACAATATAGTGTTTACTCCAAAACTCCTATTAAAACCATTACAAATATCTTTTTGGTTGAGACTTTACTTAAAATTCATTGAAATATATTCAGCGTTAAGAGAATATAAATTTTGTGTCTCTAAGTTATGGTTAGAACAACTCAAATAATTGTTATTTAACCTCTGTATCAGTATTTTAGCATTTAATGCTGTTATTTTTTGTTTTGCCAAATTAAGAAATTTGCAATTCATGACATGAAAGACACTTGCACTCTTCATCAAAGAAAAGTCAAGTGTTCATTTAATTCATAAAAAATAAAGTATTGTTGAATCTTTATATTTGTTTCTGTTATATCATAGCTCTCTATGGATTCTTTGCACTTTAAAATCATGTTTTTAGTACATATAAAAACAAGGTAATGTGGTATGATTGCCAATGAGACAGCTATCAAAATGATGTGTATGTAAGCAAATTTAGGCACCCATAGGGAAAAAGAGAAATAAAACAATACCTTATAGTCCACTATATATATGCCCTGACTTGAAAAATATGAAACAACTGAATTCAGAAAAATATCTCTCTAATATATAACAAAAGAAAAATATACTTCTTTCAGTAGAAAGTTAAAATATCTAATCAGGACTATAATAGTCATTATGGTTTTCAACAACGTACAGGGTAGAGGATACAAAGTGGTAATAAATAACGACAATTTAAAGGCAAAACAGACAAAAGAATGACACCAAGAAAAAGGGACAAACAGATCTACAACAGTCCACAAAATACTACATAGAAAATAAAAAAATGGATGAACAAACACCCAACGAAAACCAGGATGAACTTGCTACATCTGCTGTGTTACTCCTGTTAAAATACACTGACAAGTAATAGTCAGTCACAATTTAGGCATCTTACAATAACAGATCAATTGGTTCCAACCATTGATTGGAAACTTTTTATTGCCGGTGAGAACAGGTGTTCGGGATAATGGCAGAAATTCATTGGATACCTTAGCCTCACCAAATTCCTTACAAACAACAGTACATTGCCTGCTTATCTGCATTTTCAGAAAGGAATTGTTTATTAGATTGACTCTAAAGAACTTCTTGATAATTTTATATCTCGGTCTTTCTGTCTGTGAAATTTATTCTATCAAAACTTTTGATTTTCAATCCTGTATACCACCATTCCTCATATGTAATTAAAAAATCGTCTGATTCAATGTGTGAGCAAAACAGAAATAATAGGTGAAAACGTCAAAACTGGGGTAAAGCAGTCAACATTCTAATATAATATTAATCACTATATAAACAAATACCTGTATATAAAAGAAACACAAATGATATGCAGACAAAGTACATAAGCAAAACTGAACGACAAGAACTCAAAATTGACCATGGCACAATGCCAGGATGAATATGTTATGATCCACGTCATAATTATATAACAAAAATTAATAAACAATAACGGTCAAAATTATATGAGAATAAAAAAGAGGAACTTTGACAGGTAATTAGGATCATAAGCAACGCAAGTACCTAGCATTTCTACTTCAATACCATCATGTATTATTCGTGAAGTTGATATGGAATATTTATCAACAAGGTCTTGGTATCTTCCAATGAACTTTTTGAGAAACAGAACGAGACGTTCTTTGACATAACTTAGGCTCGTCAACTGTCTGCTCGGACAATGGTGACGTTTTATAATTCCTGAGTAGCAGCTCTCGAATATCGAATGAGCTAGGATATATATATCCCATATGCAGGTGAAGTTGTTATATGGGGAAAATTGATAATTTTAATATAAAAATCGTCGTGCTTGTCATATATTCTAGTATTGAAATGACCACTTATATCAAATTCGAGGTAAAATTCTTCAAATAAGGCTGATGAAGTCATTTCTGTTGTTTCTCTAAATTCTAGTTTTGGAGGATATATTAATGGAACCCAGTCCGAAAAGATTGGATAATAAAAATCAACAAATAAATGGTCATTGAGAAACTCCAGCATATATATCACTTGTTCTTCTGTGTAGCATGATTTCCTTTTGTTCACTATGAAAATAAACGGCGAACTGTGTCCATGGGACACTGATACAGCCCCCTGCTTGCATATCATTTAAAGTTATAAAGGGACATCACAAGTGATGCTACCGAAAATTTTACTTGATCTGAGTAATGTGGTTATTAGTATTGTGTATAAACAAAACTTAAGTTATAGGTAACACTGAAATATTCAGCAATTTCTCCATTCGTAAAGAGGCATAACTCTAGACCAGTAAAAGTGACACCACTAAAATTCAATCTTTATCTGTATGTTGTGGTAATAAGCTGTGTGTATACGTTTCATAAGATTTGGTTGACGCAAACTAAAGTTAGAGAACGGAAACCTTTGAGACGTACAGATGGACAAAATCTTAATGCCCCTCCGCCGTATAGTATCCCAGAGCAATATGTTTATAACGTATGCTGCCATTTGTATTGAAAAACATTGTGGGTTATTTCTTGGTGTCAATATAATGGAATTCTTTTCGACTGTCATACAGATGAGAGGTTTAGTCATCTATAAAACCAGGTTCAATCATTCCCATTTTTCAAATAAGGAAATGCCTGTACCAAGTCAGGAATTTGACAGTTGTACTCCCTTCTTTAGATGTGTTTGAGCGTTTGCTTTTGTCATTTTATAAAGAGCATTCCGTCTTGAATGTCCCTTGGAGTTCTCGTTATTTTACTTATTAATTGTCCACATACAGATCCATTGGAAGAGTTTTAAGAAGGGTAATAAACTGGCAGTGAACATGGTAGATATGATGAAGTGCTGATTCAATCCTTCGTCCGTATTAGACATGGCAATTCAAAGATGGTTTTAAAAGTTTATAACACAGTATAGTGGTACAGAAAACAAACACCGTATAAATAGAAAGTATACACTAAATATTTGGCTTAAATTTGTTGCTGCTATTTGACAGGAATCATTTCAAAACACTAATAGAAGAAATACTCTAAATATCTATGTATATAGAAGAAATCAAGAAAATATCCTATACGTACCAGCATCTACTAGTAATTACATTAGTGGCATTTATTTTTACATAAGAATTGCTTGATTAAAATTATATGGTTAACTCATATGACATTTCAAACACACAATTATAATTCCATTAAACTAATAGAAGTTCATCTAATTTTGTTTAAATTGGAATATAGCTAGTATTCGATACACGACAAAGAAAAGCAATTTGAGTTCACTCTTCATAAATACACAGAAGGAACCGAAACAGACATGGGGGAATAATTGTAATCGGTGTTTTAACCTCTTTCATAAGATGAGGACACAATAATTCAGACTTCGATATGATTTTATGAAAGAAAATTGTAAGCATGCATGTAACATTATATCCCATATGAAGAGAAACAATTTTACAGGACATAACCTGTGCTAAAATCTTTCTTTGTTCAAACAAACCTCACACCAAGTCTAATTTTAAGGTACACATTAACAATATGTGCCAAAGGTAACTGCATACATATCCTAACCTTAATATGACGGATATTGACCATTCATTTTCGCCTGTAAATTTTGATTTATTTATTGATTTTAAATAAAGACAACAGTAGTATACCGCTGCACAATAGTCTAAAATCTATTAAGTGATAACAAATCCGGGTTGCAAACTTAAACAGAGGGAAACACATCAACTACCGCCCAGTATAAGTGAAAAATAACGGAACAGAAGAAACAATGAACTACAACAAAACAACAAACGCCAACATACATAGAAACAGACTATTTGATAACAACGGCCATATTTTTGAAAAAGGGCGAAATA